>NW_025113107.1:14003492-14010992 GCF_010416935.1 Polistes fuscatus | reverse complement strand
ATAATAATAATAATAATAATAATAATACGCTTTTATGCTTTACAATTATGGTGTTCGATGCAATAAAATGTTTTTTATTCCTATCTCTACATGTGCACATTTACTTATATATTATATTTATCCACGTTAGAATATTGAAAACTAAAAGAAAGAAAAAAAAAAATAATAAAAGAACTATTCGAAATTCTCATACTCGACGTATTAACACGTACACACGAGCACGCGCGCGAGTATGTTAAAGCTAGTTCCAGTCTTCCATCATGTTGATCCTGAAATGAATGAACTCTTCGCTGCAATTTCACTTTCTTACGACTTATCTTGCGCAAGCCTCAAGGTTTCCCACATTACGAAAGCCAATAGATAGAACGAACAGAGTCAGCAGCAGCAGCAGCAGCAGCAGCAGCAGCTTGCTCGTTCGAAAGCCAATTTGATCAACATCGGCGTCTCCGACTTATCCTTTCTATATATCTAATATGTTTTTCCTATACGAATGAAAGATCTATCTCATCAAAGATAAATCGATAGATATCGATCGATAAATCCAAACGAAATCGATTTTCTTCGTTAAACGTTATTCGCAAACAATTTCCCCTCGATATTTTTTTTTTTCTAAACCCAATGATCACAAAATAGAATACATTTCTTAACTTCTAACTCGGGAGACCGATATTTCTCCAACTACGAACCTAATGATCCGCTAAAGTATCGTGAGCTTCGTAAATGAGATATCATATAATAACGGATTCGTACTTAGGGTATCCATAAAAAGTCCGGATCATCCAGGTGAAACAGCACGATGACGATCGGGTAGGGACAATAGAAAATCAGCGGCAACCGGTGCCAAGGACGGGCAGTTCTCCGGCCGTTTCGTAACTCGTGAAAGTCTGCGCAAGGGACACTGACCTCTCACCACCTTCCCCACCCGCCCCCCTTCCCTCTTCCCTCCCTCCCCCCTTCCTTCCCCGTCACCTTCGTCTGCCTCTTTCCGCCTTTTTCTCCTTTTCTTTCTCCTCTCCTCTGTATTCTCCTCTTTCCTCCCACCCTATCATCGCCACCACTACCATCTCTCCTCACCCCCTCTTCCTCACCACCCTCGAGCACTTTCAGTCAACAAACTACGCGACATCGTGTTCCCACGATACAAAAGGGTGCGTGAAAAATCTCTTATTACGAGTGAGAACACAAGTTGGATATACTTTTTCGGGGGTTTAATTGTTTATTTGGTTTTTCTTTTTTTCTTTTTTTTTTATATAGAAAAATAAATAGAAATTCTATAGGTCGATCTTTTAATCTGTTTCCTTATATAACAACATAATTTTACATCCACTTAGTGTTCTTGTTTCACTCTCTCTTTCTCTATTTCTCCCTTTCCCTCTTTTACGATCCAAGAATACCGACCTCGAGGAAGTATTTCGAGGAAGTACCCTGAAAAGGTCAGTGAAAGGCCGACCGACTTTGAACGACTGAGAATTGGAAATGAACACGCATTCGTGATGAACTTAATGATAAATTTCGTTAGATCTTAGAAATGGTATTGTTCGTAAATGATTTTCATTGGATCGATTAAATAATGATTTAAATATTTGATTTATTTTTATTCTAGGTGGTACACCTACGGCAGAGGCTAGATAACGCCGTTAGTAGTTCGAGGGATAGAGCCTTTCCTTTGGACACGACCCTCGATATGATTCAAACGCTCATAGATTGCGATGAGTTCCAAGATATTGCAACGTTAAGGGTACGTATCTGTTTCATAGATAAACAAATATTATATTCGATGTTATATGAAATAACTAATAAAATTAATTGAAATGAGATTGAAATTTTCTTTACAACCGGTATTATCTTATTTTTCCCAGAACTTGGACGAGCTGCTGGACCACAAATCAGATTTAAGTGAAAAGCTGTGTCAAATAGGAGACAGCATAGTGTACAAGTTGGTGCAGTGGACCAAAAGGTTACCGTTTTACCTTGAGCTGCCGGTTGAAGTTCACACGAGGCTGCTCACTCACAAGTGGCACGAACTCCTCGTGCTGACCACCTCTGCTTATCAGGCGATGCACGGTCAGCACAAGTTCGCCAATGTAACCTCGGATGGAACGGGCGCGGAATTTATGCAAGAAGTAATTATATCTTTTTTCTTTTTTTATATATATATATATTTATTATAAAAATAATATATAAATTATTATAAAATTATAATATTATATATATCACCGTTACCCCTCGAACAAAGAATTTCCTCTAAATCGAATTATCAAAGATATATAACGAATAGATTTTGAATTTCTTAACCGATCGGTCTGACTACATACGGACTTATACTACTGTCAAAAAATTAAAAGACAAAAATAATATAATAATTTATCCTTAACAGGTTTCCAACAACATGTATACGCTCCAAACGTGCCTAACTAGCATGATGGGCCGACCGATAACCATGGACCAATTACGACAAGACGTAGGGCTCATGGTGGAAAAAATTACTTATGTCACGCTTATGTTCAGGCGGGTGAGATTAAGGATGGAGGAATACGTCTGTCTAAAAGTGATCACCATGCTCTCGCAAGGTAAATATATGTCTAAACGAAAATTCACGTATGACAATATAAAATATCTTTAGAATAATAATTCATTATTGTATTTAATGAAATACACGTCGCGTAATTACACCATAATACATAAGGTTATCTGTTTCTTTTTTTCCCTTTGATAATGCTGCAATTGGAGATGCAAAATGTAAGCATTCGAAGAAATAACATTTTTTGTTTATCGTAATAATGAACAAATTTATTATATTATACTATATACCGCATGACAAAAACAAAACAAAACATTAAATTTATTATTTTGTATTAATCCTTAGCACGAGGAGGTACACTGGAGTTAGAACAGATACAAGAACGGTACATGAGCTGTCTGCGAAGTTTCGTCGAACACAGTGCACCACAGCAGCCAGGTCGATTTCACGATCTACTCGTCAGGTTGCCGGAAGTAAGTTTAACGATGCACGATGGAACATTATGGTCCTTTCCCCAATTTCTTTCTTTCTTTTTTTTTTTTTTAACAATATCTTGTAAATACGAAATATAATTACGATATCAATTTTACGTACAAAATTTACACGCGAAAAGTATTGTAATTGCTCGTTAAATAAGACAAAATTAAAAATCTAACGAACGAATCTTAACGGCATTTTTAAAATAAATTTATAATAGACGTTGACAAAAAAAATAGTTCGCATAACGATCTTAAAAATATTGCTATGTTTATATTCCTTAAATTTCAGGTACAATCAGCGGCAGCTCTACTTCTCGAGAGTAAAATGTTCTACGTTCCTTTCCTATTGAACTCAGCAATTCAAAGATAGTAAATAAAAAAGCTCACGATAAACGAAGCTGAATTACCTATATACATACTATACATACATACATATACATATTATATTATGTATATATATAATATAATATAATATAATATATATATATATACATAAAAAGAAAAAAAAAGGAGAAAGTCAAAACCGAACACAACAAGACAGAAGAGAGAAAAAAAGGAGAAAAGAAAAGAAAAGAAGAAACAAATTGAGAAAAACCTCCCCCTTCGAAAAGGACTCGTACATAGAGAGAAAGAGAGAGATGGAAAGATGGAGGGGGGAGGGATGAAAAAAGCTTTGTTCGTAAATGTATGATATAACTATTAAAAAAAAAATATATATATATATCTCTATATATATATATATATTTACATATAAATAATATAAATAATATAAATGTATGTGTTCGTTGCGTTGTACAAAACGAAAGAGGATAAAAGTTGAAAGAAAGAGAGAGAGAGAGAGAAAGAGAGAAAGAAAATTTGCAAGATGAAAAAAAAAGGCTAATACGAGAAACGGATAAGAACTCGAAGAAAAGATGATAAAGATAATATAAAATGGAAAATAAGGAAACGGAAGAAGGATACGAAAGATAGGGAACGCTTGGAAATATGAAAGAAAGACAAATTTCGAGAGAATCTTGATAGAAAGAAAGAGAGATTGAGAGATTGAGAGAGAGAGAGAGAGAGTGTGTGTGAAAGAGAAAAATGGGTGAAAGATTGTTAGAGTGCGCCACCTCGAGATAGGAAATCAATCGAGGAGGGAACTGAACTTTTTTATCGAAACTAAAAGACTATAATAATATATTTCTGTACGCAGTACCGCGCAACTACGTCACTGTGTGTTCACATTGCATAATCCGATCGATAGTAAGACTCTCGTTACCGTACGCTCACCGTAGGCCACCTACATAAATGTACTGTCACTCTCCACCACTCTAAACCGAACGAATCCTGACGACACAACAACAACAACCTGACGACAAGCCTTAAGGGACGGACGATAAAAGATACTAATCAATGGGATACACTAAAAAGAGAAAAAGGAAACATTTCAAACTAAGTCTAAATAAAGCGAAAACTACTATCCAATACAGTGACGACGACGATAATGATGATGATGATGATGATGATAATGATGATGATGAATTTAATGAATGAATGCATTTATGAATTTCGACTGCTTATAAAATACCTGTCTCTAATTCATATAAATTACTCTATTCGGAATCTCATCATCCCAATAGACGTAGCAATATTAGTAAAAAGGTATTTTTTTGAGGGATTATCACGGTGTGTCACCAAATCGTACAGGGTACTTTAATATCCTCGAGGACAAGAAGGAAGAGGATATTTTTTCGCATCATCGTACCGGCTTATAGCTGATTATCTTTCTATATTTTCGTGGATGAAACGGATATATATATATATCTAATTACTTATATCTATACATTCAAAGAGAAAAGAAAAGAAAATGGAAAATAAACGTTCGCAATATCACGTTATCATTATCTTACGCCGTCGAAATTCGATTATATTTTTTTCTCGACGACGTTGCTGTCATTGTCATTATCATTATCGTCGCTTTTGTAATCACTCACTCACTTACTCACTCACTCACTCACTCACTTACTCACTCACTCACTGACCGTATTTACAGTCCAAACGCGCAATACGAGAAAACTATAATAATGCCCTTTCGTTTTTCTTCTTCTTCTTCTCCTTCTTCTTCTTCTTCTTCTACTAATACTACTATGACTACCACTTACTTTGGGTTTATTATTTTATTACTCTTTACATATTACCGTCATGTTACGATCAATTTGAATGCAATAATGACACATCCGTCACCGATCTGCGAACTTATTTTCATTCGCATCGTAATCGATCTTATCGAACGTTTCGATTTTTCTCTACGATCGAATCTTTTTCTACACTTTTTTTTTCTTTTTTTTATATCTGTTACGATGATATCTTCCAACTTCATGGATTTATACAGACAGACAGACAGACAGACACATACACACACGCGCGCATACTTATCTATTTTCTTTTATTTTATATCGTAAACGATTATTCTAGATCTCGTTAGAAATTTGTTCGTACGAACGATAAGAACTGAAATTCACTAAACTCGTCTTAAAAAAGAAAAATTAAAAAACAAGGAAGAGAAAAATTATCGAAACGTTTGGATGAGACTCGACTCGAGATTCTCGTATATTTTTTGTTCTTTTTTCTTTTTCTTTTTATTTTTTTCTCTTTATATTATTATTCCTCGCGTTGTAAAAGAGATTGACTGCGATAATTTCTTTCCTAACATTTTTACGAGAGCGAGTAAAGCCAACGTGTAAATAAAACGAATATTATTCATCGATCGTGCAAATAAAAGGAAAGTGAATAAGATGGATGTGGAAGGAAAATAATAATATAAAATTAATTGAGAGGAGAAAAAGAAAAGAAAAAAAAAAAAGAGAAATTAATTAACAAAAATTAAATGAAATTAAATAAACGAAATGTTCGACCGGGCGGGCGGGCGAATGGGGGGGAGGGTGTAGGGGTGTTCGATTCGACGTTCTTCGCGGTGAATTCGCTTTTTTTCTTATTACAAATTTTTCTATGTATTCGTCGATGAGTTTTGAAATTTTCTTACGAATTGCGCTAAACGATTCTAAATAAAAAAAAAAAAAGAAAAGAAAAAAAAAAAAAGATAAACCGCGACGTTTGTGATATCTTCGATTTCAACCGCGAAACAACAACTCGAGACCCGTAAAACAAATTTCGTTATCTGTTTTCAATTAGGTGATATAAGCGAAAATGTTTTTACAAAAAAAATTAACGAAAAGGAAAAAAAGAAAAATAAATTACATATACGCATATAAGCAGAAAAAAGGAAGAAAAAAAGAGCGATGCAAAAAAATCGGCTGAAAATAAAATATTGTCCGCTCGAGTATAAAACCGTTTATTTTTCAATAATCCTCTTTGATATATATTTGAGTATAAAGAGATAGATTATAACAAAATCAACAAAATGTAACTTTTTATTCGTCGCACGTGTTCGATCGGCCGCGATTTCTTATTGGTCACTTGCCTTCTTCTTTTGCTGCAGGATAAGCTGATTTTTGCTATTCGCGATCAACGAGTTCGAACGATCGACGATTTTTTTTTTTTTCCAATTTGACTTCATCTCTTCGAAAAAAACTCGCATTCATTTCGTTAAGATGATAACGTGATAACGGACGATTGCATTTATATAATATATTCGATATACTTATTTAACTAATTATATTGAGAAAAATGAGATTGCCCCCTTTGATCTTTTGATTGAACAAAGTTTGTATTTAACGAGATACGCAACTATAGTCAATTCTCATGTGTACATATATATCTTGATTTCGATATAAGAAAAAAAAAAAGAAAAAAAAGAAAAAGAAATAAAAAAGAAGAAGAAAAATAAATAAAAATCTAGAAAAAGAAAAAGGAGAAAAAAAGGAAATTGTTTTATAAATATTTATGATTAAAGACTGTCTTTTCATTTAAATATTTCGTCCATTATACAAAACAAACTAAACTAAAACAAAACAAAATAACATTCCCTCTCTGATTCGATTATTTTATCGAAAACGTTTGAAAAGAACAAAAAAGAAAGAAAAGAAAAAGAAAAAGAAAAAGAAAACGTCTATCGAACTCTCGTGGTCGTGAAAAACGCTCGCTATTGCGCTCGAGAAGAAGAAGAAGAAGAAGATGGAAAAGAGTTAAAAACACTTCTGTACCACTTAATGAAAACAAATTACACACCCTCACACACACACATACACACACATGCAAACACGCGCATATACACACACACACACGCGCAGATTTAATAAAAAAAAAAGAAAAAACATACGTACATTCGAAGAAAGAAATAAATAAAAATGAATAAAATCAAGAAAGAAGAAAATGGAAGAAGGGATGATAAAAATATAGAAGGAAAACAGATAAACAAAAACAAAATCAACTATATATACACGGACCTTGGGCCTACTAGCCTAAGGATACTTGTCCATACTATAAGACTTAACTAACAATGGGATACTTCATACGATTTAAAACGATGTATATTATTCGTGGTTAAGGGATTGGGTG
>NW_025113107.1:13753492-13998492 GCF_010416935.1 Polistes fuscatus | reverse complement strand
AATTAGGAATATCGTGAGCTAATCATCAATCGATGGTCAGAATTCAGGCTTATAATACGCAATGGCCAGTGCGTTCCCATTAATTATGTATCGATACTGTCATCATATTATATTACACAAACGCTTATCAATTTAGAGAGGCACATTGCTAAGGGTCTCGATTTTTTACAAGTTGCTCCCTATAGTAATGAACTTATAAGAAACTAGCTAATACGATTATTCAGTACAACAGCAATTTGGCATACAACGTGGAAACTGTACAAAGACGCGGAGAATATATAATAATATTCAAAACTATTGCTTTGTACTTATATAGAAAGAGAGAAAAATGGCTAAAAAGGCCGAGCTTTATGAACGAATACTAATAGAATTAGAGTATACTTTGCAGGTGATCGATATTGAGAGCTATATATATGTTTTAAAAGATGATATAAAAAAATGTCATGTGCGTAAAAAGGATAAAAGATAGAAACGAAACAAAATAAAAGAGAAATAAAAGAAAAACAATTACGAATAATACAATCCTCTCGTAGATTTCCTTACCTAGGCAGAAAAACTTTGGCTACTGCTATACGCTATTTGTACCATGGCATATAAACGCCAAATTTATGCTGCTAAGAACACTGATTGCGCATCTAGAATTAAAAAATTGCACGCAGCACACCAGTATGTATATCTACTAAATCGGAAATGTATCATTTACTCAGGAAGACCTTAACAATAGTATATACGCTTACGCTTGAATAAACCTGAATTCTATGCACAACGATCATAATATCAATGAAGCATTGATTGTACTCAGAGCGCCTGTCTTATATGCCGGAATGTTTATATATGACATCTGTTTATTTATCCATCCACACATAGTTGGACCATTTACTTAATTATGTTCATAAATTATTTAAAAAGCCTCAGCCTTTTCGCAACAATATGTTCACAACGTTGCTCTGAGATACGAATGCTCTATAGAATGTACACAGTAGACAGCGAAGCGTCTAGACCATAAAGTGTTTCACATTTATTCCAATGGAAAATATTTTTAAACTAGAGAAATCAGGCTGATGCAATGGCAGATGCTACGTATAAAAATTGGCTTTTTAATATACAAAAGTTCATAAAATCTTTAAAAATTTTTAAATACTTTTTCTCGTAATAATTACATAGTAAATTGCCTGCAAAGTTATACAAGTTTGATTAGAAAAACATTAAAATATGTATTTTTAATAGAAATTAAAAAATTAATTTAACCCAAAAGGAGATAAAAACTTTAAGCAATACAATATTCTGCAATATATTTTAGGGAATTTTTATGCTCCGTCATAGTACCAGCCTGGATTCATTATCCAAAAATCATGTAATTCTATTGAGTCTAGACACAGATATCTCCTCTCTGCGTCCAAACGAACGAATTACTAAGTTAAATCACAAAAAGTATGGAGTTGTGATTAAGGGTGGAATCACTCTTTCCGAATCAGGTACTGCCTGAAACAGCACTGGACATCTATGATCTACTGTCGTAAACTGTAAAATACTAGCTACATTACCACATCTGTAACAGTAGTTTGGAGCTGACCAGACTGTCACTAATTTGTCATTAAACATGTATTTATAGCCTACAAATAAAATAATTGATATATTAACTTGCTACAAGTTATATGCGATATAAAAAAAGTCGTATGACAAAATTCTTATCTTTTTAACAAGTACTCACCTTCATGCACCAGTTGATGAGCTCTGCAAATCAGTTTAAGGTCATTTATTTCCATAAATTTATAAGTAACTCTACTTCCGAACAGCCAACCAGCTCCTCGTGGACTAACTGTCCATCCATCCACATCTTCTGGATCAGACCATACCAAATCGCAGAAAGCACCTAACGATAAACAATTGCAAATAAAGAAATATGAATATTATGTTAAAATAATAAGTAACTCTCCAAAACCTTTATGCGGTATTTCTTGGTTTCTTTCAATAGTCCTAATTTGATCTAACGTTGAAATAGCTGGGGATAATCCACCGTGTACACAAAGAACTTGTTCATCGATTAACTAGAAAATTTAAAATATTAAAATGACTTATTGCTCTTATGAAACAGGAATTAAGAATACGTCAACTTACGGCAGCAACTGTGAGCAAATCAAAGACTCTGCAGCAATACTTCCATGCATTCGCATTGCCATATTTGTTTTGACATTCATCTAATTAAAAATAGATAAAGAAGTAATGCATATGTACAAGGCAAATGATATTATATATTCATTTAAATACTTTGACTCGACAAGTAAAAGAATGATATAACATTGAACGAACCATAAAATCCATAGACGTGTGTAATTTGTCTTGATTCGTGATTCCCTCTGAGTAATGTTATTCTATCAGACCATTTAGCTTTAAGCGTGAGTAGGCGTGTAAATGTTTCTAAACTATAATAGCCCCTATCCACAAAATCACCCATGAATATATAATTTGTATCAGGCACAGGTCCTCCATTACGGAATAATTCCTCCAGATCATAAAACTAAAATTGTCATCGATAAAAATAAAACTTCTGTTATCAACCTCAGCGTTGAATATAAAAAAAGTAAAAATAATAGAAATATATAACACGTAAACACAATATAAACAATATATGTAGTTACATAGTTTTAGAGAGATTTATAAGGTTAGATTGAAAATGTTCTTTTTACCTGTCCATGGATATCGCCACAAACCGTTACCGGAGTAGACACAGGTTGAATATTGGACTCTTCCAATAATAAATCACACACAATGTCACAGAGTTTCTATAAAAGTAACAAAATTGTTACGGTTATTGGAGTAAATGGATCCTTTCAAAGTAATTATACGAATATCGAGTATTGAGGTTATCTTCTATTCAAATCATATATTCTACCCACTATGTCATAATAATTGTATTCTCACAGATATTAATTACCTTGAGATCATTTTCCGGAAGATATTTGCATTCTTTAGCAATATCTATCCATTTATCGATGTCTGACATTTTGGATTTGTACTACGGGAAAATACCGGTCGCGCCCTCATTCAACCACCGATGTAGAGAAAACTCAAACTTAACTGCATCATACACAAGAACACTAGATTTATATTTATTAATAAAAAATTTAAAAAACGCATACTCGAGGAATAATAACGAATAACACTATTTCACACAACATTCACATTTTATTCATCGATGTCTATGACACGAAAATTCGTTGAATGGATAATCGAATAGACAAAAATTGGTTAAAATAATTCAATCGATGTTTATTTTTATGCTCAGTGAGCATATAAACGATCGTGGAAACGTTTCAATATGTTTGCCTCAATGAAAGCTTTTTCTATCGTTGCGTATGCGCCTTACGAGTACCAAAATTGACCTAAAAGAAAATGTCGGATGAAGAAAAATGGATTCGACTAATCGATATCAAAGTACGAATAAATGAATATTTTGTTAGTTAGCTTTTATCACGTTCGATTATATAAAAATCGAAAGATCGTTCGATTAAATTAATTTAAAAATACACTCATTTATCCTTATTCAGATCGTTTATAGTAGATATACGAAATCTAATCAATATTTGGGTATAGATAAATTTGAAAAGATCATTGACGATCGATAAGTTTGTAAAAGCGATTACGCGTTCGATTGTTCGATTATATTCGGAATAACGTGTTCCCAATAGACATTGATCGAGTATCGAAAAGAGGAGGAGCAAAAAAAACGAACGCGGATGAGTTCACTTTAGTTGTTCGAATATTTATCCCGCGTAGATTTGAATTTATTCGAGGCAACCGTTAAAAAGATCGTTAAAAAAAGAGGTGGAAAGAGAGAGAGAGGAGGATCGAGTAAAGAGAGAAGAGAGATAAAAAGTAAGTAAGAAAGACAAAGAGAGAAACAGAGATCGGTAATGCGGTGAGAAATTAGGAGGAAGAAGAAGGTTTAAATCGATCAGAATGTTAAAGTAAAAAGGTCACCGACGGGAAGACGATATGGATTTTATCTCGGAAGGAAAAAAAGTGGGTCAATACGAAGGAGGCGCGATAGTGCGCACGCTTTGATTATCGATTGAAGCGACGTTACGTTGCTTCGAGTCTGTACGCTAGATCTCATTTATACGAAGGTAGTGGCCACGGTGAGTCGTTAAGAGTAACTAGGTACGTTATGCGTTCCATTATCTACACGCAAATAACGCGTTAAATAAGGTTAAGCGTTATTATATAGTTGTCAGAAAAGAAAAAATTAGCAAAGAAAAACCAACGAGAGACCTTTTTCTTTTTTCTCTTTCTCTAGAAAAGATGCGGTGAAATTTGGCGTGTTAGGGATAGGATACTCTTCGCGAAATCGGCCATTTTGATAGCGTTTCGGGGGGAGAGAGAAAGAGAGAGAGAGAGATACCTGCAGAAAAAAACGACTGGGATCTCGTTTTGTGGCAGTTACCCTCGAGGATTGCGCGCGTGAGGAGCGGCGGTGGTAGTGGTATTGGTGTGTGTGCTGGTGCTGCTGCTACTGCTGCTATTGCTGTTTCTATCACTACTACTACTACTACTACTACTATTACTACTACTACTCTTCCTACAATTATTATTACACTACTACTAATACTGTTACCTAAGGTAGTGTCGATCCGTGTCACAATCGTCGGAGAAGAGCAAGCAGAAGATCGGAAGGTAGGAACTCGTATTCCTCGACTTGTGAATTCTTAGGACGACTTCAGGGAAAAAGAAAAAATGGCTGGGAATACGGGTATGGAACAACTAATCCCGATCGTGAACAAGCTGCAGGATGCGTTCACGCAACTTGGGGTCCACATGCAACTCGATTTACCGCAAATCGCGGTAGTGGGCGGTCAGAGTGCGGGAAAAAGTTCCGTACTCGAAAACTTTGTTGGAAAGTAAGTATCATAAAAGGTAAATTTGATTGCCTTCCTCCGACCCTAAGAGTTATCAACGCGACTGTCTCTCTCTCATTGCGTCTTAACAATTCGATCGATAATCGTCATCAAATAATCGATCTAACGTAGACCACGTATCTCTACTTTATTACATTTATTATATACGCCACGCCTTGGAGGCGGCCCGTACTACATTTTTACATTTATTTTTTCGATTCTTAAAAATCTAACTTTTTATTTTTTCAACAAAAATTATATATCTCTTTAATTGTTATAACAATGATGACTCTTCTTTCTTTATTTCCCTATTTTTTATCGAACTATCTTAACCCCATCCTACTTTTCTTATTCGTTAATTGTTCTTAGACGATCAATAGTATCGCTAAAATCGTACGAGACCGCCCTCACGGTGACATATCGAACATCTTTTACCTTCTTGCGAAAATTTCTCTCCTAATTGTAATTAATCTTCTCTCATGTTATTTTATGATATCATCACGACTTCAATTTATTTTTTAGATTCTGTTAGTCATTTTTCTTCTCGTTTGCTTTTAATGATGAATGACGAAGAAGAAGAAGAAGACAGTCATCGACGATTTCAAAAATTCAAACATCTCATTGTTCCGATCTTAATACCATGTATTTTAAATATGAAATCTGAGTTGGCATGAATCGTCGACGATTCGTTTTTTAAACGTCAATATTTTATCTACCGTCCGGATTTGTCAATGGAAATATTTAATCTTCCGTTTGGAAAACAAAGCTTCCTCTTCTTCTTTTTCTTTGCGTCTATCGTCGGAGAAAAAGAAAATATTTGTTCTTTCTGCTAATTACAAAATTTCTATGAGAAGTTTCGTTGCGTGCGAGATGAGAACAAAATTACACGCACGTATATACACATACCAACATTTATACGTAACAAAGAAGAATTTTAAAAAGCGTTATTAAGCACGTCATCATTATTTCTTGACCAATTTATGAAATCCACTAATGATATCTCATTTTAACTTGTGCAAGTATAAATATACAATACCTTTCTTTCTTTCTTTTTGTTCATTGTTATTAAATTACTTATAATATAATATATATATTATATTATATTATATTATATTATATTATATTATTTTTCATCCTTTCTTGAAAATAATCTTTCAGTAATAGTTGTTTGCAAAATTGAATGTTTATTTTACAGGGATTTCTTACCCAGAGGTTCTGGTATTGTAACTAGAAGACCACTCATCTTACAATTGATTCATAGCTCTACGGGTGAGTCATCACAAATATAATCGCGTTAAAAAAGTATGTTTAAAAAATATCTAAAAAGGAAGATTATATTCGTATTAGATAAAATTAATATATATATATATATATGAATATCAAAACTTTGTTGTTCAGTTATGTTTTCGGTTATCATACTTCCTGTATGTCTCTGAGTTCGTAACAAGCAGGAAATTCGGTACATTGGCATCTCACTTTCTATCATTATCTGAAATTCTTCTATAAAAGATTCACAATTATTTATTACAACGAATGCTTTTTATTTTTACAGAATATGCTGAATTTTTGCACTGCAAGGGGAAGAAGTTTGTGGACTTTGATGAAGTACGAAAAGAAATAGAAAATGAAACAGATAGAGTAACTGGCAGTAACAAGGGTATATCTAATATACCTATAAATTTAAGAGTTTATTCGCCTAATGGTAAATATTATTTGATTAAATATTCATTTCATAATCAAGTGACTTGTACTAATTTCAATTCTTTCATAGTTCTCAATCTGACGTTGATCGATTTACCTGGTCTCACAAAAGTACCAATTGGAGATCAGCCGGCTGATATAGAATCTCAAATCAAAGTTATGATTTTTCAATTCATTAGAAGAGATAATTGTCTTATATTGGCAGTAACACCAGCTAATACTGACTTGGCAAATAGTGATGCTCTTAAACTTGCTAAAGAAGTTGATCCACAGGGTAAATGTTCCTACATTTTAACATATATCAGTTTCCTAAATATATAAATAACGATATAAAATAATTGATAAGGTGTACGTACTATTGGTGTTATTACTAAATTGGATCTTATGGATGATGGTACTGATGCAAGAGATATTTTGGAGAATAAATTATTACCTTTACGAAGAGGCTACATTGGTGTTGTTAACAGGAGTCAGAAAGATATTGAAGGGCGTAAGGATATTAAAGCTGCTTTAGCAGCTGAAAGAAAATTCTTCCTTAGGTAAATAACTTATAGAATGATTTATGTTATTTTCATAAATATAATTTCAAATGTAAACAATAATTATTTATTACTCTAGTCATCCTTCTTACCGACACTTAGCAGACAGATTGGGTACACCCTATCTGCAACGAGTTCTAAATCAGCAACTTACAAATCACATCAGGGATACCCTTCCTGCCTTACGAGATAGATTACAAAAACAGCTTCTTACACTGGAAAAAGATGTTGAACAGTATAAACATTTTAGACCGGATGATCCTGCTATTAAAACAAAGGCTATGTTACAGTACGTGATAGTACATTTTTTTAACACACAGATATGTTTCTTTGAACTTTTCTATGAATCATATAATATTTAAATAACGTGTTATGCAAAAGGATTTATAACAATCTAGTTTATTTCTAAACAAAGTTTCTTTATGGGTGGAGGGTCCTGACATTTAAGACAATTATTTGTTATTTTTTTTTTCTTTTCAGATCAATTCAAATGTATATGTAGGTATATTCTCTTGTATATTTGAAGATTTTTTAATAGACTGTGTGTTGTTTGCTTAAAAGATTCTAGAATAAGCAGATCAGAAAAGTATCGTTTTATATATTTCAGTGAAATTATTAAACTTCATTTATTATTTGAAAAAAATGGTGTGATTATTGATTTTGAATGTAGATAACACAATGAAATTGAATAACATACTAACGATTTGAAACATTAGACGATATGCATGACATTTTGGGGAAAAATATAAAGCTTTTGCGTAAACTCTATAATTTAATTCATTTAATGAAATTTAAATGAGAGTAATTTAATGTTGAATCTCAATATGTAAATAGACAAGTAATTTTTTTAAATAGAATTATGTAATTGCTTTGACTTATGATCTTGCATAATATCAAGACTCTCTACCCATAATAATAACAACACTTAATATAAGTTCTTAGATTTCACCATAAATATTTTTAAGGATGATACAACAGCTTCAGTCAGATTTTGAACGGACTATAGAAGGTTCTGGTTCGGCACAAATTAACACAATGGAGCTTAGTGGTGGTGCAAAGATAAATAGATTATTCCACGAACGTTTTCCATTCGAAATTGTTAAAATGGAATTTGATGAGAAAGAACTCAGAAGAGAAATTGCCTTTGCTATCAGAAATATTCATGGTCAGTTACATTTATAATTACCTGCTTCAAATTCTTTCTTATTCTTTTATATTACATTATGTAATATTAAATACCATTATTGAAATGTTATAGGTATTAGGGTAGGATTATTCACGCCTGATATGGCCTTCGAGGCAATAGTCAAAAAACAAATTGATAGGCTTAAAGAGCCTAGCTTGAAATGTGTGGACCTAGTCGTACAAGAACTTAGCAATGTTGTTCGTATTTGTACAGATAGGGTACGTTGCATTTTCTTACTTTTTCTTTTTCTTTTTGTAAAATATTTATATACAATTTATTAACGTATAATTTTGATTATTACAGATGTCACGTTATCCTAGATTAAGAGAAGAAACGGAACGTATTATAACCACTCACGTTCGACAACGTGAACAAATGTGTAAAGAGCAATTAATACTTTTAGTGGACTGTGAGCTTGCCTACATGAATACTAACCATGAAGATTTTATTGGTTTTGCCAAGTAAGTATCATTTTAATACTATTTGTCTGTACATTATTCTAGATGTAATTAGTATTCATGAAAGTAAATAATATGATACAAGAAATTAAATTTTTGCAAGTTTGGTATAATCACTTTTGTGTGTGGCTTTTGTTACATTTGTGCCTGCTATTATATTTTCTTTGATTTTATTTAAATATTTATCAGTTACAGATATATAGTTTATATGATATATAATATTCAATGATGTATGCTAAACATTTCTAATATATCGATAACATTTCGTGTAGAGTTAAGGCTTACTTTATGATACGAAAAAAGATAATGATAATAATACATTAGTTTCTCACCTAGATTACTGAATTTCAATCAAATTATATCATTATATAAAAAACCAAGTAGCTTACCGTAGAATAAACCTTATATTTTAATCCATATATCATCGCTAAAGTTAGAAATTATAGTATTAGAAAACAAAGACTAAAGTTTGTGTCAAATCATGCAAGAATGAATGAATAATATCTAAATTTGTATTCTATATAAATACAAGACTTAAAAGATATCATTTTAATTAACTTGTATAGATTATATTTGAACACTATTATTTTAATCTTTGAGAAATTTTTGTTACCGATAATAAAGCAATACGATGCATGATAACACATTCTATTGTTGAAGGAGCAGTAATACATTATTGAATTCACATCTACGAGTGCTTACAAACTCATAGAAACAATATTTCACAAGTATGAGCTGTATTAGGTGCAACATATGAACAATTTAATTTTTTTTTTAGCTGTACAATTTTTCTGTTGATTTTTGTTTTATTTTAATTTTCTTTTTTATTAGAAAATGCTTTTTTCACGATCAGTGCATGCTGTATTATTCATTTGGTTCAATCTAGTTAATTTATGCGAATATACTCGATAAATTTTGCTTCATAAAAAGTTATGTAATTTTAGCTATTTAGTAACAAATATTTCATTGCTTCAGATGCTTTTTCGCGCATTTATTGTACTCATACGCTGCTGCTCAGGTGTGACACATATATTTGTGAAAATTTTTTATGCTTTTTTTGTCATTTTGATTTTAAAATGCAAAAGATATTTTTCTTTTATAGTATCGTTTTATTTTTAATATTACATATGCATCTTCTTGATTTAAATCATTTAACACAAACAAAACATAGAATGATATCATATGTAATACCAGAGATATTCTCACTTGAATGTATATAAATAATTAAATGATGTTTTTTTAGGAAAGATACATGAAATTTCTAACAATAAGTACTTATTTAACTTCCTTTTGCATGATTTTATTACCTAAATGCCTAATTAATATGTGTGTACATGTTAACAATCTTTGCAATAAAATTTATTCTTGTATCTCTTATATAACAATTTTGTCATGAGAGAAAAAATTGGGATTATTCATTTACAAGAATATACCTAAAATATATAATGCAATCCCGCTTATTTATTACTTCAATATAAAAAGAAAAAAAATATCTCTGGCATATATTATCAGTATTAATTAGATATAATTCTTCATTTTAAATATTTATTTCATATTCATTGTACAAGCAGACAGTCTAAAAAAAAAATGATGTAGACAAATAAATTTTTGAAATAACAATAATGATGTTGCTGACAAATAATGCCATAAACTTCTTAATTTAACTTCTAGTACCATACTGGGGTAAGGCATATTTAAACATACATATACGTATATATATACTATAAGTATATTTTTATAATACTAATGTTAATCGAAAAAATATTTTATCTAAAGAAAACTTGTTATGCATGAATGATATATCATATATGCCTTGCTCTGATCGACATAACATGTATACTTTCTTCCACAAATGTCTCTATTCATGATCGACTTCTTTATATTTTACAATTAAAAAAATGATTTAATTGTATCGGCAGCGCGGCGGCCAGTAGCCATAATGCAAGGTAAGAAATGTTAAAATACATTGACAAAAAAATTTCCACTACATTTTTTGTTCCTTCCATTTTCACGCTTTCTCTTATGCTTATCCTTCCGATAATGTTTTTGGCTTTTACCTTACAATGATGTTTTATTACAATATATATATATATTTAAATATATATATATATATAAATCGCAACCGACAGCAATCTCTGGCTTGATTTAATATTATTCCTTATACGATGAATGTATAAAAGACATAAAAATATATATATTTTCATATTATATAATATATATACCATAGTGATAAAGTTTATTGTAACTAAAACTGCACTACGGTATATTAATTTTTAATTGAAATTTAATATTTTTCCCACACATGCTCTCTAATCATTTATTTTTATCATGTTTGTGATAATACAATCTAGATTTTTTAATTATACATCTCTTATATGATTTATCATTTATATGATGGATGTGACATTAGTACTTTGAGGAGCATAAAATTAATGGAAGATTAGTTTTTTTGAACTTTAGTTTCTAAGTAAATTGATTATAATACGATGCTAAATATAATAGTACTCTTATTAGAATTCGTCTGTTATTTAACACTTAACTATTCCAATTTAAATTATTTCTTTTTTATTTTTATATTCATTACATGTTACGTTATGTGTTCTATACTAAGAATTTTTATTGTTTTTTGTTTGAAACGAGATAAATAATTGATATATATATATATATATATACATATATATATAAAATAATGTAAGTCATTCATGAATATTTAGACAAAAATAATGTACTAAACACAGCAACATCAATTCTACATTTTTTTTTGTCCACATTCCAAATCATTTCATACATTTATAATGTGCTTAAGCGATACATTATGTTAATAAGAAGTTGCTTCGATTGCAGGTGTAAATAGTTTTCTTTGCAGTGTGTAAATACTATTTTTTGAATGATTGTTACAAGGTATATTTACAAGCTTATTTTTTTAAATTACAGGAATCTGATATATACATGTCTGCATGTTTGAAATTTTTTTACAGCAATTTATATTTTCAAGATGTGGCACAGTAGAATGTTTTAAAGTTTCTCACTGTCGATAAAAAAAAAAAGGAAGAAAATAAAAAAGAATTGTCACAAAAACAAATTTGCTTTTTCAAGAATGCTAAGAGAGTCACATTTTCATTTAAAATACACATATACGTTAGACGTTTATACTTTTATAATTTATTTTTCATTTATATTGCATTTATTTTGCAATTTTTCTCTTTCTTTTTCTCTAGTCATTAAGATATATATTATATTTATAATACATTTTGCTCTAATATTTATGATATAACATGTTTGCATAATTTTTGAAACCTAATGCTAGGATTTTGACCCTGCTAGTTTGTTCGATAAAAGTGTGACTAGTGCAATTTTCGTGGTACACTATTATGGTGGGCCTTGCACAAGAATATATAAAACTGTATATTTTTATACATTTCATTATATATTCATTTTTATGTTACAGTGCTCAGCAATCATCGGAGAATGCAGTTAAGGCCGGACGACATACTTTAGGCAATCAAGTAATACGTAAAGGTTACATGTGTATTCATAATCTTGGCATTATGAAAGGAGGATCCAAAGACTACTGGTTTGTTTTAACTGCTGAAAGCATTTCTTGGTTCAAAGATGAAGAGGTAAATACCATTTAAAGAAAACAAATTCTTTTAAATATAATTGAAAACAAATCGATTATAATCTCGAATTTATTATTTTGATATAATCTATACATGCACATATATCTATTTTATTCATATTAAAGGAACGTGAAAAGAAATACATGCTACCTCTTGATGGTTTGAAACTGCGCGATTTAGAGCAAAGTTTCATGTCTCGACGACATCTATTTGCATTATTCAATCCCGAAGGAAGGAACGTTTATAAAGATTCTAAACAACTTGAATTGAGTTGTGAAAATCAGGATGATGTTGATTCTTGGAAGGCCTCGTTACTAAGAGCCGGAGTTTATCCTGAGAAAGCCACGGAACAAGCGAATGGCGAAGGAGAGGTAATATTTTTGTATATATTTCAATTCCCAAAATTCTTTGGGAGTTTGAGGATAATATAGATAACGAAAGTACATTCATTTTACTACTAGGTAATTAAAGTATATATTAACAAGCATTGCACTACATCGTATATTCAATAACAGGTGCCTCTTTTATTGTCAGTGAGATTCTTACACATATATCAAATCTGTAAACTTTCTATGAAATCTTAGTTGTAAATGTATCAATGTATACGTGACTAAATATGTGTATTAATACCAAATTGTAAATTTAAAAACAATAGTTCTCGTGTTTTTTTGCTTTTTTTTTCATTCAGATGATCATGAAAATTTTTAAAAATAATAATTGTTCAAATGTTAAATGTGTTGTATTAAATTGATTAGAGCAGTATTTTATGATTTATTTTAGGATAAGCAGAAGGTGGTGAGTTCTTAAAAATGAAAAGAGTGATCTCCGAATTCTTGTTTCATTTCTAATTCATTTCTAATTATAAAAACTAACTGTGTGGTGGTGGTGTGATTTAATCTAGCTTGTAAAAAAATAATGAAAGATTTGTTCTAAAAAAATGTAATCATAAATCATGTGATTCTGCATGCTTTCATTTTTCATGAAATTTAATTAATATATTATTTTAATTGTCTCTCTCTGCATATCTATAATAAAATCTTTTTGTCTTCAATTTTGAACAACTAAAGGAAGGATATGAGGTTGGTAAAACAATATAGAAACTGTATTCTGCTAACACGCAGTACACATGATGCATACACCTCCACTCAGTATATTACACTAATTAAGCAGCACTTAAGGGGTTATACGCAGTTGGGAGGCTCAAAAAAGACGTCTTTTTATGAATTTTTTATAGAAACAGTTTTTATTTATCAATTACAAGTGATGGTAATTCAAATAAAGCCTTCTTTTAGGAATACAATAGCACGTCGATTATGTAAAAATATAAATGTGCATCGCTCCTTAGATGAAGTCCCGAACGACCTCTAATAAAAGGAACTTGACGGTGAGCTCCATTTCGCCGGTGAGCTCCATTTCGTCGGTTTGGATTATCCGAATTCCAAAAAAATTGTGGAATCTTTTAAAGGATAGATTAATGCAGGTATTTACACAAAGACATAAAAAAATATTGATGTTTTACAAAATGGCGTCTATTTGAAAAAAATGTTACGTTTTTGACTGAAATTTTCGCTCCAAATTGTAAAAAAAAAATAATAATTTTTTAAAATCTTAGTCCTTCGTTCAATACCTGAGGAATCTATCTAAGAATATTGTGTAAAAATTTAAAACCGATTGGTTGAGCTATTTCTGAGAAATCGAGGTCACCGACTTTGAAAATACCGTTTTGAGAAAAATGCGTTTAAAGTTTCAAAGAGACGTTTACACATAGTTAAAAATTTTTGTTTGCAGCTTACATGGAGTGAAGAATATTTTCCGGATCAATTTGAAATTTTCAGTGAATATATGTATATTGCAAAAAAAAACAAAATCGATTTTTTGAAAATTCTACCTGCGTATAACACCTTAATTGGTCAACAATATTATAACTATTTAAATAATTGAAAGACAATAAAGAAGAAAACTATGTAAAATATTTTAATTAAGTGCTGTTACGAGACAATTTAATATACATACTACAAAATTGACATAGATATTGTATTTAATGTATTTAGTTAGTATTAACTATAATGCAAATCTTTAATGTGATCATAAATGGTAATATAATTTTATTTTTGGTAGATTGGTAGTATAATTTTATCTTTATTTAATCATGTAGTTATTTTTTCTTATAAAGTAGATTTAATTATTTCCATATTAAAAAAAGATTAAAATATCAAATTATTTACAATCTCATTTGTATGTTTAGGGTGGTACTGAAAATCAATCTTCGATGGATCCTCAGTTAGAACGTCAAGTGGAAACAATTAGGAATCTGGTGGATTCTTACATGAAAATTGTTACCAAAACTACTCGCGATCTTGTTCCAAAAACAATTATGCATCTCATCATTAACAATGCTAAAGACTTTATCAATGGAGAATTATTAGCACATCTTTATGCGTGCGGCGATCAGGTAAGACAATTTCATATTAAAATAATTTATTGTTATCACTTTCTTATTTATCAGTAAACATTCCTACATTTTTTACCAGTTGACGGAAGACGAAATAAATATATTCAAGAATTTTATTGATCCTGTAATTGTAAGTCCTGTCCCACCAACAAATCCTATTTACCTAATAATATCCTTTATAAAAGTCATACATAATTTGAAATTATTTGAATTTCTTTTTTTCAATCATATAATTGTACTATCATATTTTTATTTGATTCCAGGCATCCATGATGGAAGAGTCTCCCGAAGAGGCACAGAAACGAGAAGAAATGTTACGCATGTATCACGCATGTAAGGAATCCCTTCGCATTATTGGAGATGTTTCAATGGCTACAGTAACAACCCCAGTACCACCACCGGTGAAGAATGATTGGTTGGCTTCTGGAGAAAATCCGAGGTAAAAATTATCTTATTATCCGTAGTACAAACTAGAAATCAACTAATTTGCTGTTATCGAATTTTACACTATGCACATTTTCTTCGTACACTTGAACGTCATTGCAACAGTCTTGGGTAAGATTATCATGATTTTATCAGTTAATTTTATACCAACAAGAAAATGGTATACCGTTTAATCTTTTTTTCTTCATTTATCTCCTATTAAAGTGTTCAGTTGAGCATTAATATTTTGTTTCAATTTTAAAACATAATTACGTTACACAATATAGTGTATTTCCATATGTTTTTATATTTTTATTTTAAAGATTTATTTTTTACTTGATTATAATTTATAAGCCCAGCAGTAAAAGAAGTCAGTAAAGCTAGTACAATTCGATAGATATTAGATGATCTTTAGCAAGAGAATCCACTTTAGGTTATCGCCACCATCTCCTGGTGGGCCAAGACGTGGAGTGACACAGCCACCACCTCTTTCTAGTTCACGAGTACCGCCGCCTGTTCCTGCCAATGTCCGGCCAGCACCAGCTATTCCCAATAGACCTGGACCTGGTGGACCACCACAGGCTCGGGCTAGTCCAGGCCTACCACCGCCACTAATACCATCGTAAGTACATTACAAATTATAAATGTGTGTATATATTTATATATATCAAAACAAAACAAACAATATATCAAAATTTGTTCAAGTGATAAGATTAGAAGTGTAGAGTGGAAACACCTTTTGTTTGCAGTATGCTGTGATTCGTTTTTATTATTAAAAATAATATTGCACTAAAAAAATCGGTATATGTCGGGGAAAAAAAAAAAAAGGAAAAGAAACTCTTGGCCATATTTCCCTTTTATAAAAAGATATTTCCAATGTTTAAAATAGTGATTTTGCTAAAATGATACGTCACATTTATTTGTTTTAAAAACATTAAAAATTTTAATACGATTGGGGCTTTGGTGCTAACTTCACTTTCTATTGCAGGCGCCGACAATAAGTCTTCGCACTAACACGCCTATTCGCTACTAATCAGTATATATATATATATATACATGTATAAATATATGTATATATATCTATATATATATATGCATACACAACATATATTTGTTGCATCTATCAGTATACATTTTACACAAAAACATTACTTGTTAATAACTCCTATTTCCTCTACGATGTACTCGTGTGTCGGAAAAATATTAGACGATAATAAAGTCAATACAAAGTGGAGTGTTTGCTCATATGAAATATACAAGAAAAAGTAATTAAAGAATTTATATTTGATTAAGTTTGATTTAACAAAAAAAAAATATAAAAGCTACGTTAAAAGAATTTCCAAGAATTTTTATGTGCGTGAATTTATATATATTAGTATTTTGTATTAAATAATGCTACGCATTTTCGTAGATTTTATTTTTTCTATTGTTATTCCAAATGTATATGCACGAGATATATAAAATGAATGATATATTTTATTTTTTTTATATTTCTAATATTAAAAAGAAAAAGAAAAGAATATATATATATATAAATATATATATAAATATATATATATATAAATAATTAGAAAAATATAATTTATTGTTGCTTTTATAAAATATAGTTTATATGATGTATATATGGAGATGAGCATACCTCCACTTATAAAATTTGTTCTAGCGTTAGTACAAATTACGCATTCCTAGGAAAAAAAAAAAAGAGAAAAAAAAAGAAAATAAAGGAAAGGAATGTCAGGTAGGATTGTTCTCGTTTAATTGTAAATTAGTTTGGAAAATTGTACATGATATGTGTATATATGATTGAAAACATCTTATAATAAATGGTTTTATGTTGATAAAAATAGATAAATAATTCATTCGCTTGCTAACAGCATGACATTTGGGGGAAAGGGACGGGATATGGGCTATAATTAATTAGATAATTAATTAATTGAAAGAAAGAAAGAGAGAGAGAGAGAGAAGATAGATTTACGTTTAAATAATATTTTAGTATCATCACGTGTATCTCTAAGAATCAACATAAATGTTTAGCCTATCAAATCGCAATTATGTGTGTGTGTGTGTATATTTAAATATAAACTAAAATATTTATTTTAAAAAAGAAGCTTGAAGCTCTTTCACACATGATGACGTCAGTGTTATGTAAAAGCATGATGCCGACGTGAAACCTGTCAATTACAATGTAAAGGACAAAATATATGTCGGTGCCTGCATTGAAAAAATTCATAATGAATAAAATTGAAGAGATTTAATTATATATACAGGTTTCGATTACCTAAAATATCTCGTTTATTTCGTACGATAAAATAAAATGTCAGAGAGAAAAAAAATATTCTATTCGAAGGCGCCGATATAATAAAAAGGCCAAATTTTTTGTCCCTCTGACATTTTATTCTATCGTACAAAATAAACGAGATATTTTAAATGGTAGAGTTAATCGAAAGATCCTGTACATACCAAGCATATTAAAACATTGAAATATAAGCAGAAAAAAGAATTACAAAAAAAAAAGAGCAAGAATAAATTAATTTAATCGTTGTTGAAACTATGCATACTGAAAGATTACACATACTTCTCAGGACATTCAACAAATATACATAATATATATATGTATCTATGTATATATATATGTATATGTATAATGTAATTAAGAGAACTATATATATATACGAGTATAAAATTAATTAATTTAATTAATGAGAAGAGTATAAAAGGAGATCTGTAGTAAAAGCCGAGTGTCCATGGTATGTTTAGTCGAGGGGGTGGTGGTCTTCAGCAGAGAGTGACACAGGCTGCGACTCAGGCCGCTGCTAATGCCGCTGTGAACGAGCTGATGGACGCGTTCAGGATCAAGTAAATAAAAATACTGTGTTGTAGCTTTCTTATATAGAATATTTATCCTTATTTACAACGTTCCCCCCACTTCCCGTTCGCGGTTATATATATATTAATTAATCTTTATTATTAATACACTGCGCATTATTAGATGATAAATTAATCGATTTTTGATCAATCGATAATGAGATACAGGAAGGCATTCATTCCCACGTATTTTGTTTGCTTTTATTGATAAGGAATGAGAATGCACTCATATAACACGCACTTGAATACACACACACACACACGTACACACATACACACATATGCGCGGTATAAATACGATGGAACTATATTTTCAAACTAAATGAAAATAATTGGTATGCCTTTTTCAATTTTATTGTTATACGCGTAAGCGTGTGTCCATATATTTATCGTTTATTATCACGCATAAATACAAATGTAGAGAAATAATAATTGTATAAAGTAACGATGTCTCCGCGTATATTTGTAAGTCATTAAGTGTATAAGGCATTTTATTTTTAATCACTAAGTTAACTCTCAAAATACTTGAAAATACTTTTTAAGTCTATGAAAAGATAGTTTTTGTCATTATTTTTACTCATTATATTAAATGCTAATAATTATATACTTTAACACATATTAACGATAGATCAATAACATTTATCGCACGATTATGTAAATTTTAAAATTGCTGCTGCGCGCTTGCCTGAAGCATGTAATTGAAAACAAAATGGAAATGAAAACGGAAAAATTAACACAAATCAATTCTAATCCTAAGAAATGCAAAAGAAACACTTCAAACACGAACGAAATCATTTATTGCGCCGAACGTGATAGTTCGGGGAAAAATTAACAAATGTATAAAATATACATTTTAGAATATATATATTTATTATTCAATCTATTGAGAGATCTCTTCCCAGAGTTTACCACTTATCAGTTTACGATATGATATATTATTATAGTAGCATCGATTGATCCAAAGGGGAGCTGCACTACTTTCAATAAATAACTCGTTAATTGTGTAAACTTTCAGAGTATTTAACAAAAAGAAGAAAAAAAGAATATATATATATATATTTATTATTAGGGGAATACATTAAAAATTCATTATAAGAGTACACGTAAATTGAAAATGTCATGCTGTTGGAAAGAGTTGAATATCTTTCAAACGTGTTATTACAATAGATATTATTCGACTAAAAGAACGAACCTAGAACATTGAAATCGTCATCCTTATGATTCGCACGATTTGAAATTTTCTTTATTTTCTTTGTTAATGTCTTCTTTCTATCTGTTTTGTATTTTTTTTTTTCTTTCACTTTCTCTACATCATCCCACAGCGTACACCACACTTTATTAATAATAATATTTGCGAATGGGTGGGCGGTTGATTTGATGTGATACATGCAGAGAATATGGTTGGGTATGGTAAGCGTGCGAAACGATAATATAAATGAATCCACATGAAATTATTACCGCAAATGATAATGATATAATGATAAATTAAAAAAATAATAAAAAGATATAAAAAAAAAAAACACACGTGGCTCAGAAATAGGATGTGATATAGCGTAGTAGAAACGCACTTTGAGGATTTTGCATGAAAATCCTGAGTCGCGGATCTTTCCTTCGAGAGTATAGTCTAAAAATTAAATAAATAAATGAATAAATAATGAAGATAAATGAATTCCCATTTTCGATTGCGAATATGATAAGATATACTCGTTATAACGTAATTAAGTGATACATATATTTTACGTGTATGTACGTGTATATATTTGTATGTATGCACGTGCGTACACGCATCATATAGCAAGCGATCATTACAAAGGGAGCACTGTTATATTTGGAAATATTTGTTGTTTCTTATGCTCCTTAGATGACGCTTGCAATCTGATGATTAATATGTATATATATATAAAAAAAAAAAAAGATAATTTTCTCTGTAAGTAACACACGATATCCGCTTTTTTCACAAGAATGTATGATGTGCTTCGGCCGTTGTTGTTATATCGGTATAATATCTCTTACGAATATTTTTGGACTTTATACAATGACAAAAATTACAAATTACCGTGTTGAAATAATAAAATAGCAGGAAATAATAATATCTCGTTATTTATCTATCTATCTATCTATCTATATATCTATCGCATTATAAATTCGTACGCATTGACATCGAATTTATGTCTTTATTAAATGTCAATGTATAATAGGCCTAATGATAAAATATATATAACGTGGTACGTCACCTTTTAAATGTGTCGAGTTTTTTTAATGTCAATTATACGCGATGTATTTTGACATTATTTGAGATAGAATTAACTGACACATTTCACTGGGACACACCTGTTGAAAACATCTACGAGTAAAGCCGAAGCACATCGGAATTCTACAAGCTTTTATGTATTTTTAATGCTTCAAACTGCTCGTATATAAATGCATCGTTATGAGCAATACGTACGAACACACACACACACCTATACATACTAAATATTATTACCTCTGAATGAAAATATCATATATGTTATATTATTAAGAGAAAATATTAAGAGATAAGAGAAAATGAAAAACGTTAACAAAAAAGGAGCAAAAAAACAAACCTAACATATTTGGTTTTTTTTTAATGCAACCATAATTAGTATTATTATTATTATTATTATGCTCTTGTACAGTGTAACGTTATTTCAAGGATTATAAAAACGTCTAAATGATGAATAGAACGTAATCTAAATAAGAAGAATATTATCTCAATTATTTCTATGATCATTTATTTTTATTATTATTATTATTACTATTTTTAATTCTTGCCATTCATTTCGTCGATCGTCATTTTTAATTACAGACATTTTGCAAGTTGTTTTCTATTAGTTAGAATCACATTTATTATTTTTAAAAATTTGTAGTAAAATCGAATTAAAATTATTAAATATCTTTTAAAGATTACATTCTAATATTTCGATTGGAACATATCAAATGCGACACGTGTAATCACGGCACGTGTTCGTCGTTAATTCATAGTTTATTTTGATGGATTTAATTTTTTGTAGCTTTAAAAGATAATTTAAATACTCGTTAGAGTTCTCCGTTTAAACGCGAGAATCTTTTTCTTCCATTTAACTCGAATTATAATAAATAATATATAAGACAATTTCTAGAGAAAAAAAAAGAATACATTTTTATAGACACTTAAAGCGTGTTATTTCAATTAAATAATAATTGATTTTTTGTAATCAATAATTTATATGATAATTTATTAATATAAGTTTCAAGAAAATGGGACTTCCACATAACCAACAGATCTTTATATTTAAATTCAAAATGATAACAAACAAAGAAAAAATGGAAACAAAGAAAAATGTATTCTAACTAACCGAAAGAATTCTCGCATCACATCAATTTTGAAACTTCGAATACGCATCATCCAATTGCCAAAATATTCTACATTTAATTTGACCAAAAGTTTTAGTAATATTATAATTAATAATGCATAAGGGAATGAAGAGTAATTAATTATCCAAAAGATATATTATAAAAAAAACAAAATGAGAAAAACACGAACCCTCTACTTGTCTTCCTTCGGATTATATATGAATTACTTATAGCTTATATTACGAAAAAAAAAAAAAAAAACAACCAGAAAATAAGAATTCTAATTATGAGATATATCGATTCGAGAAACGTTTTTCAAATTTTTTAATATATTTAAACCTAATACATTTTTTTGACATAGCATTTTTAATGACCAAATACGTTCGTTTGAATAAACGAATGTGCGAGACCTGAATTAGAATATTTCTCGTGCATTGTACTGAATCGTCCCGAACTACAAATATATTTGCTTAGAATCCAGCAATGAAAACGTCAGAGTGCTATTATTATTATTATGATTATTATAATAGCAAATTAGAAAATCGTAAATAGCAATTAATTAATGCACGGAATCAAATATTATATAAGATCGTTAGATGTGTAACACACGATAGTGAAACAGCACTTGCAATTAGTATGATTGCCTCGAGAAAACTAATCAACAAATGTCCCATAGCACTAACGATAACTTAGATATTTTCAATTCAAATAAATAAACAAAAATTTCAAAAGATGTTTAATACCTTCTGATTAATTACTCAGAACTAATTGATTTTTAAATTCGTCGTTTAGGATCAAAAATAGTCTGCTAACGAGGAGATTAATAATATACCGCTTTATTTAACTTTTTTATTTCATTATTATTATTCATGTATTCTTAAAATTATAAGTTTACCTTTTTTTTTTTAATGAATAATGTAATGTTATCGTTTAAGAAAAAAAGGCAACGTAAGGAAAATTATAAAATTAAATATAAAGACTTTTAAAAAGAATGCCTAGAAAATGCTAAATAAAAGAAAAGAAAAAAAATTAGAAATACAGCCGCCACTTGCAGATACGCGAGAAATTCTTTGCTACACGTCCTATTATAATATATAGAATAATAATAATAATATGCTTACATATATATATATATACATTCACACCTAATCTTATACTGTAGAGTTTAGATTATGCGCAATAACATTAGGAGGAATGTCGTGAAAATGAAAAAAAATTTATCACAGAGATCGGTCAATAAATCAATTCTATATGATTTGTATGACAATTATTATAATCGGTTAACAAAAACGGCGAAGTAACCTTTCGAAGATGATTAAAAAAAAAAAAAATAAATGGAACGAATCAACATTTCGTAAAACAGTTGATTTCTTCTTTTTTTCTTTTTCTTGCTTTCCAATTCTTTTCAAACTTGCAATTTTTATAAATATTTTTCTTTACGAAATATAAAAATGATAAAACGTTAATCGCGAGGAAAATCTAACGAATGTTAATTAAAAAAGGTTACTTGGTTAATGTTTTTTCCAAAAACAAAAAATAAAAAGGAAAGACAAAAAGATATTATATGAAAATATTCTACTGTAACGATGTATATGTGCGTAAAAGAAAAAAAAAAAATACAAAAAATACACGTGTTTATGATAAACGCGGATAAAAGAGAAATTACACATCCAACACGTAACACAATTTTATTGAAATATAAATGTGTATATAGGAGATAATATGTTATAAAAAAAAACCAAAAAAAAGACAAAAAAAATATATATATAGATATATTATAAAATTGAATAAGGATAAGAAAGAAAATAACAAAAGTTGGTTTTATGTGAGCGTTGAGGCACGCATTTCTGCTGGGGGGTTCCCACTACGTGTACGAAAAAAATCTTTTAAAAAGTAAAAAAAGATAAACTTATATACAACCACAATAAAATATCCTAACTGATCATAAATTTCAAAAATATACCATTTACTATTCAGTTCTTCTTCTTCCCCCCCCCGTATGCAGGGATGCGTATTCGCGTTCGGTGTGCATTTTTTTCATCGTAAAACCTCAATACTTCAAAATGATCAAATATTTCTTTCCAAGCTTCCAGGATGTAATGTTCGCGAAGTAATATTAACAGTGAATGTAGTAACTTCGTAATAATTTTAATCAATTTGAAAGGACTCTCTGATCAAACCTATTCGATTATCGTGCAATTATTTTCATAATGATGATAATTACAATAGTTATTCTAAGAAAATTAAGAAAAGAAAAGTAAGACAGTCCTTTCAATAGCACTTGTCTAGCTTGTGTGTTTTTGTTTTGTTTTTTAGTCTCGCATGTTACGTATTAAAATAAAAATTTATCTTTTTTTTTTCCTTTTTTTTTTTCCTTTTTTTTTTTCATTAATTACATAGATAGAGTCTTGTGCAATGAAATGTCGCTGTATAAGTAACACTCCTTTTTTTTTTTAAAAAAAAGGCAACGCCGACGATATTTATAAATTTATCATGACCATTATAGTTAAATCATTTTTAGAAATCATTATTATTTATAATCTAAAACCTTATCTATTTATCTTTTTATACTACTAACGTGTATTGCTGTCTATGCTGTAACGCGATTATCCCAAAGCTTAATAATTAAATATATTCAATTAACAAATAATAACAATGAAAGCCATATACTTTGAATGATAGTATTAATTGTATAAATCATTGTGATTGTTTTTTCTTTTATCTATTTTTCAACGAAATATTAATATCAAAAATTGTAATTGTAAGCATCGATATACGGCTCTCCTTCTTTAACTATATTTCTTTCTTTCTTTCTTTCTTTCTTTTTTTCTTTCTATTTTGTTTATAATTTAATTTTTCGTTGTTCTCTCTGTCACGCTTAAATTGTTAGAAAAAGAACAAGTATTCATAAAATATGTATGTTGTAGGCGTCCCGTACCTAATATTCCTCCCCGAATTCCTGATAGACCGTATTCCGGCCGACTAAACTGAGATAATGCAGCATCAGCAAAGGACACCGTTGCACTTCCGTTCAAGGAGAGAATAAGGACTAATCCTCTCCCCTATGGACACCGAAATGAGAAGAATGGATAGAACTCTGTTGGATAACAGAGAGGACAAATACGAAGAAGATACGATTAAACCTAACAGCTTTTATCATGGATGCAAGAAGGAAAATTGTTATCTAAGTTACGCATACCCTTTTCTTCGGAGATCATCGAATCGGTAACACACAGATTTCGTTATTTTTTTGCGTGCTTCCAAAGGATACGAAGAAATGTCAGGAGTGAGTCGTTGGAGAACGATCAGTATTATTAATAGCGTTGAATAATCAGTCGAAGATAAATCGAACGTAACTTCTATCTTTCTTTCTTTCTTCTTCTTCTTCTTTTTCTTCTTTTTTTTTTTGTTATACACCAAGATATTAAATCCAAATGATAATCTTACGTGCACTTTCTTTTCCTTTTTTTCTCTTTTTTAATCTTTACTTATCGGTATTTCATATCAATATTATTATACCTTATCTGTAAGATCGCAATAATAAGATAAACATTTCTTTATCGTATAAGAGAGAGAGATGCATGAGTTTACAAAAATATGATCTTTTTATTTGTAAATAGGAAAATGTTAATAATTTTCTATGCGGAGAAAGAAGAATACCTTGATTATACCTCGATTAACTTGATATTAGAAAGACGTTTTATTAGGAAGGTATAATACTTCCTTCGGTGCTACGGAGGATAAATAACGAAGAAAAAAAGAGATGAGAGCACCCTGCAGCATTCCAAAACACATTTATTTTCGAGTGATAGAACTTCGACTCCCCTTTAATTAAACAAATATGCTACTCTTTCCATCTTTGTTTTTTTTTTATTTTTCTTTGTTTTACCCCCCACTCCTGTCCCCCACCCCCCCGCCTGTGCTAATTTATTTACCTTGAAATACTTTCGTATCGATGCCATTTTAGTTTTCTCCATTTACATTAAGCGCTTCGATTAAGATATAATTTAGACAAGATAATTTAGATTATTTGTATAAATAACAACAACGAATTTTTCAACAAATTCAAAAGCGGTGTGATACATAATAGATTATTTTAAGTATACTTGAACTTTAGTCATATTGCTCTTTTTTTTTTCTTCTTTTTTTTTTTTACCGCAATACGAGCCAACATTCATCTTTGTATGTATTTTGTTTAATTTGTTTGTTACATCTCTTATGTTAATATTAGGATTCGTGGCGGCTGTTTGCGTGTTTTGGAAAAGTGTTCTCTTTTTTTTTTGTTTATTTGTATTGGAGGGGAGCGAGTATGTGTATTTACGTATGTACATACATCTATTATATATATATTATATATATATAATAGCACAGTTTAAAGAAGACAAATAAATACGCCAAATAAATGATCGTGCGTCGCCTAATAAGAATCATATAAATAAGAAAACGTCTAAGTGGTATGGTGTGTTGTACATAGTTATTCAATAGAATAGTATTATACATATACGGTAACACACGTATGTACATAGCATACTAAGAAACAATTTTGTATTATCAAACTTTTGAAAAGCAAATTATTCATTAGAAAAATATACGACAATGACTGACGACAAATGTATAATATACTACGAAATAAATGATATTTTAATACGGACGTGTAAAATAGCCAATTTGTTAAAGGCTTTAATTGTTTAAAAAAAAAAAAAAACGAAAAAAAAAAAAAAAAGAAAAATCTTGTCACATAATTGATATTTTAAAATATTTACTCGATATCGATATACACCGCTTCTAATATTATTATCCTTTCTTTCAAACAAAGAATAGGATATTTTATAAATATCAAAATTCATATTCAAGGCATACATATTATTAACGCTCTCGCTACTTTCGCCGATAGATTGTAATAATAATAACACCATAATATGATAAGTCTATTTTAAGAAGACGGATCGATAGATAAATATTTCTTCCTTACTTAAAGCAAGATGTTGTTTATAAGCGTATAACTTTTCACATTATATTTCATACATCGTTTTATAGATTCCTTTTTCGACTATATAAAGAAACAATTATGGAAATAAACGACGTTCGCGAACCATGAAAACGTCGTTTTTTGAACAACATTCGTGATTTTTTTTTTTTTTTTTTTTTTTTTTTTTTTTCTTCTTTTTAAATAGATTTTGATATTAACTCTTTCCATAATGTCTAAAGCGCTTTTCTTATAGTATAATTCTTATATAATTCTTTAATAAAAAATTTCTTAACAATATATAATTTATAATTGATAGAAAATAAAGGAGTGATATTCTCTCGTGCAGGTACATTATCCGATAGTATAATATCGTTCATTATTAATTCTACTCCTTTTATGCAATCGGAAGAGATTGTGAATATAAAAAATAAATGTATTGAGAGACAATTTCAAGTAAAGTATGCAATTGAATTACATACGAAGAACACTGAAAATAATAATTATGCGTTAATCATTCTGTAAACACTCCATGTGTTTTGTAAGAGCTTCTTGTGAACTTTGAACGAACGCTGTATTCATAGCCTCGTATGATTTATCCATCAATTCTTGTATGTTATCTTTGGTCAGGTTTTTCGTAGGAATTGGTGGTAAAATTGTAATATAGCTAGTACCTGGTATACAAACAAAAGGGGTATATGAGATTATTAAACTATAATAATCATAAAAAAAATGATAAATAAGAAACATCTTCGTACCGGAACTAAATTTCTTTGATCTACTATGCAAGAAGTAATATTTTGATACGACCACCGGTAGAATTGGTACTTGCGACGTTATAGCTAAATGAAAAGGTCCTTTTTTGAAAGGTATCAATGTATTATTGCTATGTCGTTTTCCTTCTGGGAAGAATAATACCTTCATCTATAAAAATGAAATATTAACAAATATACATATACACATATATCGAGTCTAACGTATTCATTATTAAACATAAATAAGAATCATTTCATAAAGAGATAATTACTTTAGAATCTTGTATATATTGACACGTTGAATTGATAGCATCACGCGATTTATCCGAATTATTTCTGTCAATGAAAATTGTACCCCATAGCCATGCAGCAAGACCGAATGGTCCAAAATATAAAATTTCTTTCTTTGATATAACCGTGCATCTATCCATAACTAGCCACAATTCTGCCAATACTAATTAACGATCGTACAATACGATTAATGTTACGAATAATTTTTTGTTGAATTACTTTGAGAACATAATCTTACCTCCCAAATCCAACATACTCTGATGATTTATCAAAACGATACAACCAGAATCGTGAACGATATTTTCTTTTCCACGTACCTCGTAATCTATTCCTAATACTTTATAAGCTGATTTACTCAAAAGCCAAGCGGGTATCCTAAAAATATATATTATAAAAAATAAGATCCTTAAAAGTATTCTTTGTTTTTTCTTTTACTTTTAAGAGTATAATTAATTAACTGTGATATAATAATACATACTACATGTATACGTCAATCGTATTAATTAAATACTGTTACTTACAACGCGTTCTTCCAAGATCTTATATTAAAAAACATAAATGGCAAACAAATAATTGTAAAAAGTAGACATTCCAATCCAAAGATCAGAAATTTCGCTCTATATCTGAAAGCTTCGTTTAAAGTGCATATTATTACCAATAGCAGAACGAGCGCTAGACCAATGCTGGTACAAGAAACACCTAACATCCTAAAATGATAAAAATTATTATAGAAAAAAATCAATAAACAAATAAAATATTAATTTAAATGATGCACAGAGAAAATACATAGGATTTCTTTCTTATTTTTTTCTATTTGTATTAGATGAAAGTAACAATTTACATACGTGATAACTCTCGATGCGTTTTTAAGTGATTTCGATTTAGAAACTTAGCGGCTTAGTATTTTAAAACAGTGATATATGTATACCTGGTTCGTTCAATCACAATATCTTACAAGAGTACATTTCCGCTTATACGACTCCTTTTCTATTTTGTTACCGACAAAGAGAGCACTGATTCGTCAATTAAATGATTCCAGTCGACACTACACCGAGCGCATCGTAAAAAGTTACGCGATTTGATGAACCCTATGCGAAGAATGTTTTTTTTTTGTCTCTTATACATAATTATAGTATTCTAATGAGCCTATTATATACAAATGAGTCAAGATCTATTTCTATAAAACTATCATTGAGAAAATTTCATAAAAATTTATTATATTTAAATAGTATATCAGAGATAAATTTTTTTTCGATTTATTATTATAGTTTAAAAAAGCACTTTTCAAATATTTCTTTTATTTTTTTTATATTACGAAAAGAATGTTCAGAAAAAGTATTAACTGTTTCTAAGGGCACATCTCTGTACTGGAAAAAAGAATTTCTTTTTTATCATTTTTCAAGGTCATCGGTATACTTTTTTAAATCGAAATTTATGATTTTTTGCACACGAATTGATTCCTCGTATCATTCTGAATAAAAAATTATTGGAACGCCGCTACGTCGACGAATAATTTATTCGTGAGATATTCAAAAAATAATGTTTAGAAATTAACGCGTTATATTTGTAAATGTCTATACTTTCTAAAACGTGCAACGAAACGTATGAAACAAATAAATTTACTTTTAATTACTCTTAGTTCTTATCGTTTTTATCGCCATTGTGAAACGGTAAACTTTTTCGAATTGTAAACTAAGCATAATATATTTTCGTTTAGTTTATTTTTTTCAATATTTTGAACGTTCTTCCAATTTTTCTTCACGCTTTTACATCTCTGTGATCGATAATGATTATTAAAATTAACTAAATAAAAATCATTCATTTAATCGAGCTTTTAACGTCGTTCTTATTAATGCTTATCTAGCAGACTTATTTTTTACGACTACTTTTTTTTTCTTTGTGTGTGCGTATGTGTGTGTAAATTTAACTCGAAATCTCAACGATTAAAAGATTGTTACAATAATTTATTTTCGTAAGTTATTTGGACAATTTGAAATTGACGCAATTAATAGATAATGTTCTTACGATGCGATTTAGGTCAATTAATGACAAGATATTATTTTCTTTCAGTTTCGTTTTTTGTATAAAAATTTGAACTGCTGGATTTTATCGTAAATGATTATCTATGCGTCATCATTAGGTTTAAATTCCTATCGTACGAGTATCATTAATTCCACATTACACATACTCCACACGTATTCATCATTTTATTTTAATAAAGAATAAATAATAAAATAAAATTGTAATAAATTATTTTAAAAAATATGACAATCGAACGTTCCCCGAGACGAAATAATTATTTGAAAAAAAAAAAATGATGATAATTTTAATTTCAATATAATATTTCGTTGAGTCCAAAAAAATAGAAAGAAATGTTAGTGCACTTGTGAATAGTACGTTACATAATTTTAAAGATATTTGCATGAATAAAAAAAAAAAATAGTATTTGCGTGTTCATACAAAATAATTTATCTAAGTGAACACGCCATAAACATGAACAGTTGCTATTATTTCAATTCAAATTTAGTTGCCTTATGAACAATTACTTGCTATAGCTAGTATCAGTAAGGAATCAATTTATTGAATAATCTATAAATAATGTATACATAATGTATGCACTTCGCGCAATCTTGACTTTAAAAAGGCGTAGATTCTCTTTTTATGTAGTTACAACTATGCATCATCAACAAAAAGGAACACTGTGTGATACTCACATGTTAAAAAGTCTTTCCTTCTCCAAATAATATTATTGAATACTTCTATTTTCGTTGAAAACAAATCAATCAAATAGGAAATATTCAAATGATAATAATCCTCAATAAATAATGAACAGTAATAGTCTAATGTTCACTGAAAGTATAGAAACACGTGCGCGTCTTTTATATCGAACGATCGTCGCGCGCAGCTTTTATTCTCTCTCATTCTTCTTCCCTTTTCTTTCACTCCCTATACATAAACAAATCAGAGTAAGAAAGAGTGAGAGAGAGTGGGAGAGAGAGAGAGAGAGGGAGAAACAATGATCGAAGAGACACCATCGGCCGTACTTGGAACTACAATTTTCGTTTTAGACATTTCAAACAAATAAAAAACCCTAATTTATTTATGTCAATACTAGGATGATTTAAATCTAAATATTTGCATAGGAAATTTATATCTTCTTCTTCTTCTTCTTCATTCTTTAATTTAGGCAAGTTGCCTGTTTCGTAACGACGTTTTTCTGCCTATTGCACTGTTAAATTGTCGCACCATCGTTTTCGTGGGCGACTTCTGCGGCCAATCGGTGATTTATCCCGTGCAATTCTGCCGATTCTTGTTGTCCATTCTGCTAATAGACAGAATGTCATTTCTATGAGCCGCAAATTTTTTTACGTTGGGTAGGGAGCTAACCTGATCCAACAACCTTCCTCCTTTTCCCGGGCTTAGGACCGGCAACATGATCGCTGACCTTGATCCGTCCAGCGATCATGCAGGCGGAGTTGAAATTTATATCAGCGCTATATATGTCCAATGATATCGATTCAAATTCAAAATGGTCCAAGTTTTCTTTTCTCCCTATACTTTTAATTTATAAAATTGTTTATAATACGTAACGGTTTTTATTGACACATTAAACTTAAAAAAAAAAAAACGAAAAGAAACACTGTCAGTGTCAGTCTTAATCTCGTTACACACCATTTAAATTTCCCTCCATTGTATCTATTAACAATGGTGTAAGTTGAATAACAATTGGTATAGAGATTATTTATTGTTCCTAGCAAGTATTATAAATTTTATATTAACGAAATAGTATTAAAAAAAGAATTTTTTGTTCATTAATAACGTGATAAACAGGTGAGAATCAATGCTGCGAAACTAAATGAACGAAAAAGCCATTTGCCGAGGCCAACACACGATATAACCTAATATCACTTTGCAATAACGGTATTTAAAATCCATACATTAATAATGATTTTATATTCGACTAATATTTAAACGTGTCATTTTAAAAGTACATATATTTTTATTCATCCTTAAATAAAACACTTGAGCATGAAGATTTATTTAATTTTGTTGACATAAGAAAAATGAGATAATCTGAATTTGACATTATGTAATATTTTCTAATATTAATATGAAATATTATTTATTAGAAAATATTTTCTTCGCTCTTATTTTATTGATAAAAAGTATACAAGTAAAATAACAAGGAATCAAATATGATGACGTTTGAGGAAGCTTTTTTGATGGATAAAATTGATTCTTGTATTACTGAACTATTTAGTAAAACTTTTTTAATAGTTGAGAAAGAAAATTATTCTTTACCTAGTCCGGATAGAATTTTTAAGGAAAGTCCGTGGTACATCAAAGAATTACAAACCTTTAAGGAACAGTTGAACGAAGTGAAAAATCGTTTAAATAGTTTTCATTTGGATGAGTGGCACAAACATACGAAGAAAAGAAACAAGGCGGCACAAGTTTTGTACCATGTAAAGAAAGATATAGAAGCAGAATTACCTACGCAAGCATGGTGCAAATTTTATGAAATATTAAGCTCTTTTCACTTTGTACCGCAAAACGAAATTCAAAAGAATAATAATAGTTTTACTTCGGTACATTTATGTGAAGCTCCTGGCGCTTTTGTCACATCTTTGAACCATTGGTTGAAGACAAATACCAATTTCAATTGGAATTGGTTGGCTACTACTTTAAATCCATATTACGAAGGGAATTCCTCGTCTAGTACAATTAGTGATGATCGTTTTATTATAAATACATTAAATCATTGGTGTTTCTGCGAAGACAACACTGGAAATCTAATGGACTTGAAGAATTTAAATTTCCTTGTAAATCAGGCTAAAGTTAACGACAATATATTATTGATTACTGCTGATGGAAGTATTAATTGTATGGACGTACCAGCCGAACAAGAAGCAACTGTATCTAAGTTACATTATTGTGAAATAGTCGCCGCATTACATTTATTAAATAAAAGAGGAAGTTTTTTAATTAAAATATTTACTATTTTTGAGTACACTTCAATATGTTCACTTTACTTATTAGCTTGTTGTTTTAATACATTGTATGTAACCAAACCAGCTACAAGTAAAGAAGGAAATTCCGAAACTTATGTCGTGTGCATAGATTTCAAAGGACCAGAATATATAGCACCTTATTTACCAACATTACAGAAGTATTATGAAACCGTTGCTAATACAGCTATGTTTTGTAAAGAAGATATTCCTTCCAATTTTATAGAAAAAATAATCAAATGTAGCCAATTTTTCAAAGAACATCAAGCACGTGCTATAACAAACAACATAATATCTTTTACATCTAACAAAGAAGTTGGTGACATCACATACGACATCAAAGTTATAAAAAAACTTGTTGCCGAGATATATTTGAACTACTACAACTTACAACCTCTACCATTTGACTGTAAAATTATGAAGAAAAATAAGTTTAATAATCTAATTTTTAATCTTGTTAAAGTACAATCAAACGAATCATATGATATGCGTTGTGAAAAAGCAAACAAGTCACTAATGCAACGCTTAATCGAATATCGAAATGAGATAAATGAGATTTACTGTGGAGTATTAATAAGCGAACCATATAAAGTAAGTTAATATTGATAGTTTATTTTACATTGATATTTTTGTTTAAATGAATTTAATCTATTATTATTATTATTATCAAAGAAAAATATTGAGTTTCTCTGTTTTATAGTTTCAGTTTACCAATAAACATATAGTTTTAGAATACTGCACAGGGAAACCATTCTATAGAGTATTTAATTCCAAATTTTACAATATACAAATTCTAAATATACAAAACGAAATAGAAAATATTTTAGATGAATTGCAGCTAAAAAGTTGTTTCCCTTCGGATGAAGATACAGTGAATTTATTACAAGAATTAAATATAACTTCAAGTTATATAACATTGTGTTTTCAATATACAGATCTTCATTATAATTCAACACTTATTTCAAAAATTTATGAACTATTATGTACTTTTGTTATTAATGACAACCTTGTATTAATTGGTTATTCTTTATTAACACGTTTAAATATTAGTCTCCTCTACCTTTTGAATTACACGTTTGAATCTATGGAATTGATACCTCACAGAAAAGTAGGTTGCTTAATAATCTTGAAAAATTATAAAAATAACGCAAACATATTTAAAATGTGGGAAAAAATTGCAAAGACTGACAAGAAATTACGAACAGAAGGAAAAACTATTTTGTCTTTAATTCCTATATCACATCTATGTGGTAAGATATATTAACATAACGAGTGTATTATATATTTTTATAAAAATGCAGATTAGACGATATATTCTTTTTTTTAGATTGGAAAGCATATAGCAAGATTGTTGAGTGCAATCACTGGATTTTTAAAACATATCTTAATTATATCATAAATAATGCAGTGGAAAGAATTAATATATGCTAGATACATTTTAATAAGACAAAAATCTTATAAGAAAAATTTATATAATAAACAATATATACTTACGAAAGATGACTTTTACTATTGATAGTAATTATTTACAACCTATCATTTTTTTATACAAATGCTTTTATAACAAAAATTATTTATCAAACAGTATTAATAAAATAATGTTAATTACAAACATCAAGAACAATTTTATTATATAGGACAAAATATATAACAATATACATTAAAGTCTTCATGTTTAATGTATTAAGCATTGACCTACATTTCTAAAAGTGGAAAGGTAGAGATTTAGAACCAATTTAAGAGACGTGAAGAAGTATAGTTTGGTATCATAAAAAGAAAGCATAATATCTAAATTCTGTATTGTTCGGATATATAGTAGTGTAAGCCTCGGTAGTACTTTGATTTAATCTAAAAACTTTTAGTATACATTAATATTCATTATTGTCCGTTTATACATTTTTAGATAAAAATTAACAACTATAATGAAGTGTCAAATGATATTTAATAATATACGTTTATTTTCTACTGAAAATATTATACCAAAAGTATGCGTTGTTGGTGCAGGTCCTGCAGGTTTTTATGCTGCTCAACAATTAGTAAAGGTAAAAGTAAATCAAATTAATTAAAGATTATATATTTATATAATATTTAAAGTTTTATTTTAGACATCAAAAGATATTAAAGTCGATATATTAGAAAGACTACCAGTTCCATTTGGTTTAGTACGTTTTGGTGTAGCACCAGATCACCCAGAAGTGAAAAATGTTATCAATACATTCCATAAAACTGCTATGAATCCACGCATTCAATTTATTGGTAATGTTAACGTTGGAAAAGATGTTACCGTTGATCAACTACAAGAATTATATCATGCTGTACTGCTTGTAAGTAATAGAGCTATTTTATCTATATATCCTAATATAATATTTATCATTAGTTGTTATCATTGTATTCACTATTATATAGACTTATGGAGCAGAAGAAGATAAATTACTTAACATTCCTGGAGAAGATTTAAGTAATGTAATATCAGGGCGCCGATTTGTAGGATGGTACAATGGTCTACCCACTGATAAAAATTTAGATATAAATTTAGACGTAGAAGAAGCAGTTATATTGGGTCAAGGTAACGTGGCAATAGACATTGCAAGAATTCTTTTAACTCCTATAGATCATCTAAAGGTACAGATTTTTCTAAAAATTATTTAGATTTATTTGATAATATTTGTTATCCTATAATTCTTTTACAGAGTACAGATATAACGACGCACGCATTGGAACGACTTTCAAATAGCAAAGTGCGTAAGGTTCAATTAGTAGGAAGAAGAGGCCCGTTGCAAGCTGCATTCACAATTGCAGAATTACGAGAAATTTTAAGACTCGAAAATTGTACAACATTTTGGCGAGCGGAAGATTTTACTGGTATAAACGAAATTGTTCCTACATTAGCAAGACCAAGGAAACGATTGACAGAACTTATGTTGAAGTCTTTAAACGAACAAACCATTAATCATACGAAAATTACAAATGAATTACATCCGTTATTTCTAAGAAGTCCTATAGAATTTCTTGGCTGTAAAAATGTTGAAAAGATCAAATTTTCGGTGAATAAACTTGAAGGAGATAACATAAGTTTGCAGAAAGCAATACCTACTAATGAAATAGAAAAAGTATCATGCAATATTGCTTTCCGAAGCATCGGTTATAGATCAGTACAAATAGATAAATCAATACCATTCGATAATAAAAATGGTCGTGTGAAAAATGTTGGAAAAGTGAAAGAAAATCTTTATGCTGCTGGATGGGTCGCAACTGGTCCAGTTGGTGTAATATTATCTACAATGACCAATGCATTTGAAATTGCTTCACTCATAAATAAAGAACTTTCAGTTAAAGAAAATAAACTTGGTTCCGAAGGCCTTAATAAAATTCTTAATATGAAAAATATTCCTACAGTATCGTATAGTAACTGGGAAAAAATAGACCAAGTAGAACGACAAAGAGGTAAAGACTTAGGTAAGCCAAGAGAAAAAATAGTTAGTATATCAGAAATGTTAAATATTGCACTAAATTAATAAAATTATTATTTATTATTAAAATATAATAAAAAAAGTAAAAATATATTTAAAACAAATATGTATTTTTTTTAAACAAACCAAAAATTAAACAGAGAGAAAATTAAATAAATAAATATCATATATTAATTAAATTATTAAAATATATATGCGCAAACATAAATCATAACCTAAACTTTTTTATCTCGCAATAATTTCTAGTAATAGTTGTTTTATAATTGTTAAAAGACTTACAAAATATTATATCAATTATATTAATTATATTAATTCTTACTTTGTATGCACATATAGACCAGCGAAAAAAAGTTAGCATAGAACCTCAAGAACTGAAAAAAATTAATATATGCATTTAATTGCTAGCTATTTGCTAATTCGAAATCCATAAAATACTATGTTCTTTGATAGTATTGAACCGTCATCGCGTTAAGTATGCCAACTTTTTTGCGCTATACAGACAACATAAAGGGGTATAACTATTTGTAAACAATCAACCAAAGAATACGGAAGTACATAAAAGAAAAAGTGAATTAGAAATTACTATAGAAAACTATTACTAGTAGTTCATACTTTGTCCATTCGTGGCGCTGCAGTTGTCCATGCTTCGAATTCAAAATGGTGGACAGCGTTTCCACTAGATACGTAACAACAACAATAAAAACGTGTTTATATAAAAGAAAAAAATGTTTCCGCACCTTTGTCATCGTCGTAAAATAGTACTATCGATCAATAATGTCTTTGTGTAAAATTAATTTCTCATATGACGATAACTCTTATGGAAATACGCATGTGCCTTATGTAGCAAAACATCTTATTTATTTATAATATTTATTTATTATCAAAATGTGCAATGATGGGTCAAGCGATTATGATCGTCAGCAATTAAAAAAAAGATTTTATAAAAATGCCTTCGTACTTGATCAAACAAATACTAATGAGGTTATTTATCAGAAAGAAGAAATTATGAGTGATTATGTTGAATTAAATAAAATATCTGAAATCGATACAACTACTTCAACAGTGCCTTCTAAAATATCTAATAAAGATAGTTTTGAAAAAATTATCAAAAACAATGCACCAATTAAACCGAACGACAGAAACGTACCTGATTTCTTAGAAGAAAATCAAAGCGAAGAACAACTTAATATTTGCTACGAAAGGAGACATAATATGGAATCAAAGTAAGTTTCCTTTTTGAATTCAAATTTTACTAAACAATTGTTATGTAAGTAACTCTTATATTTACAATTAATTTTTTAATTTTTTTTAGAGGTACACAGACAAATAATCACTTCATAAAAGATTATCCGCAGCATTATTTGGTAGACAACATGGATCATCAAAATATTTATAGATATAATCCAAGATTAATACAATATAATCAAGAATTAGCATTAACAAAGTCACATTTATACAATGTTCATTCTAATTATAAAAAATTAAAATCTCGATTTCACAAATTACACGGAGATTATCATAAACTTTTAAGTATTGCTGCGGAATTAACAGCAGTTCTTGAAAATTCAGTAAAAGGACAACCTGTTGATCTGCAAGGAATGTTAGAGTCTTGTATGAAGATATTTCCTGATTTATTTAATCAAAACATTAGAGATGAATTGCACGTATGTGTAATTTTCTTAATTATACTAAAAGGTAAATTTGTTATGTGTACAACATTTTTATTTACTTCTAGGTAAAAGTACAACCGTCCAACGATACAAATAAACGAGATATTCAGCCTAATTTTAATATCATTAACATATCACCAAAGCTGTTAGATTTTAAAAAGATTAAATTACATTTAATAAATGGAAATGTTAAGACAAAATTGCTTCTCTTGCAAGCCTTACGATGGGTAACAGAAATATTTGATGTGTTTTCAAATTAACATGCATAATAAAGGTGGTGAATTTTTGCAGAAAATTACTTTAAGTCAACCTGGAGAATGCGATGAATCTATACATGAATATATAAGTAGAGATTTATTAGGATTGCATGGTCAGATTGCCAGCGATAATGGAAAATCAATTTTACCATATTTACTAACACCAAAAAATGTTCCAATGCCGCATCCATTGCAACAATCAGCAGCTAGATTGTTAAATGCTTTTGCATCATTACAATGTGGTAGAGATTATTTATCCATGGATTCATCAGTGGTTAAAGTGGTATGTAATATATTGATTAAAATTTATTCTAATTTACATTAATATTTATATATGTGAAAGTTTACAGAAGTTACAATGTAATAAATGTGTTAGATATTTAACTGCCTCAATGACAACTACCAAGATGGAGTAGATTCTCTAACTTATGATATGACACTATCAACTTTACAAAAATTATCATTGCGCAAGCAACAAAGATTATATATGATAGATAGCGGATTGTTGGAATGGTTGATTTATCATTTACACAATGAAAGTAATACCATGAGTTTTTATAGATTAAAATATGCGACAGCTCTTTTAATGAATTTATCATTGCATAAGCAAGCACAAATTAGAATATCTACTAAAGCATCATTACTCATATCAACTCTTATAATGCTTCTGGCAATTGATCATCCTTCCGTAAGTAAATTAATCTTATACGAATGATTATTGTTGCGTTTTTATATATTATTAATTAAATGATTACTTATATTAGGTATCACCATATGTTAATGGAGCATTAAACAATTTTCTTCTAAATGATCAAATAAACAATGAAGCAAAACATGCCAATCTTTCATCCATATTGGAAGAATTATGTTCAAATAAAATTGGAGAAATGAAGTATACAGAAAATACTATAATAATTCTGAATAATTTATTACTGTTAAAATAGAATCATTTTTATTGAATAATATTTTAGGGAATATCTGGAACACATACTGAAAGTACACAAACGTGAATGCGCTATCGATATAGAAGATGAAACTATTTCTGATAATGATAATGTAAGTATTATCTTATAATTACTATAACTATTTTTTTAACTAATATTAAATTTTGTAGGAAGAATTTGATGTATTGGAAAACGAATTGGAGGAGAACGATCCTGTTAAAAATCATAGAACAGAATTATATGGAGAAGTATTGCTGTCAACATGTTACATGATTACACCGGATGCATTTCAAAAAGAATCTATAACCATTGGTAAAGTCTTGGCTAAATCTTCAGACACAAAATTACTTCCACTACAGAACAATAAAAAACATACTCAGTCTTGCAGTAATACTAGTTCATCTTTATTACTTGAACATATTCCAAGGTACTCATCTCTGATTGTAATTTTTATTTCATATAACTATAAGTCTATATAATATTTTGATTTTAATGAATTAATGAAGATCCGTTTGGAAAGAAAAAAAAGAAAGAATCAAACATAAATCACAAGCATCAAAAGTTGATATTGATTTAGAACATTTTTCGAATCATCGCAATCATTATTTAAATCATAATAACAATAATACAATGAAATTAAATAAAAGCAAACTAATTTCAAATAAAAATAATAAAAATGATATTGAAAATATTTCGCAAACAATAAAATTACATGCATCTAAAAAACATAATACAATGAATGTACGGTATGTAAAAGAAGAAAAACGAATTGACAAAGACTCAATTAATCCAAATTCTATAAAAGTGGGCACATTTAAGCAAAATCTTTTTAAAAAAGCAATTACTGATGATGATGTTACAGTATATTTATTTGAAAAGCAAACTTCCAAGTGTGTCAATAATTGAATACAAATTATTAAGGTGAAATGATGTAACAATTCAAAATATTATTTTGTAATTCATTGTGTATTATTAAATTACAAACATCATATCACCTTAAATGAAATATTTTTATTATTTCCATTATCGATAATGATCTAAATTGTTTTTTTTTTTTTTAGAGAAAGTAGTACAATGACGATACCGTCTTCAATGACTTTAGAATCTGCACATGAAAATAAAAAAGGTATAAAAAATTTATATTATATATTTTTATATTTATAATAATACTAGAATATTTGACATAACTATGACATGCCTTAAAAAATTTGGATTGTCTTTGCAGGACTAGAAAAATTCAGCAGTATTGCATCATTGTGAGTGAGCAATAATGAAATCATTATACATTTTACTTTTACAGTTTTTGCACATTTTTTGACAATAGAAATTCCACGATTTTACGTGTCCTATGACTTGTTGCCTCCTTAAGTTGAAGGTTTTTTTTATTTTATATTTAATTAAGTTAAATATTTATTATGAGAATATTCTATATTATTATCATATTTTATAGGACTAACATAAACAATGATAGGGACGAATTACCTGATAATGCTGCCGATGTAATTGAATTTAACTGCGATAAAGAAGAAGAAGCATTTGTAGCTAAACCAAAAATTTCAAGAACGCCTCCGTGCTTACATTAATGTATGTATATGTGTGCATAGGTATAATCATATATAGGTATAATCATAAAATATGAACACATAAACAAATGATAGCAAATAATAAAATCTCCATTGCTTACATTAGTTAAATATTTATTTTAAATAATATACAAAAATATAGTTCTTTGAATAAATTTTTTATCAGGAGTATGCAGCAAATGCATTAGAACTTAAACTATCTGTATATTTGCTATTTCTATTATATAATTCGGAAGATTCAGAATCATCATAATCATTGTTAACATTATCGTTGTTATGCGAACGAACAGGTATTGGTTTGTTTCTTGGCCTATTTAATAAATTATTACGTTTCTTCTTATAACTTCTATTTAAATCGCTTTTAACATTAGGATAAAGTCTCGTAGAATAAATATATCTGGGATGAATACCAGAGCCAGTAACTTTGATTATTATTGCTTTTCCATTACCTTTCGCATAACTGTTAGGAAGATAATTTTTCTTAGGCCCTTTTATTAAATAATTTAAATTACTCTTGGAAGGATAAATAAACGAGTATTTTGTTCCTCTGTTATTAGTTGATCTTTCAGGCTTTTGAAAATTAACATCTTTGCCTTGTACGTTAGAATTATAATTATTTAATACAGAGCTTGATATGTCGTCAAAAGCTTGGCCATGATTTTGATTTAAACTTTGAATTTGATCTTTGATTTTTTGATTTTCTTGCATATTAAATATATCAGATGAAAATATTTTTAATGTATCATCCCCATAATTATAATTTCCTTTCAAATTAAAGTTATTGCCCCTTTGCTTTTCATGGAATTGGTGATTGTCGTTATTGATGTACGTGTCATCTATCATATCGGAATCTTGTTCATATTCTATAGGAGAAAATGACAATGGAACTTTAGCAGGATAGTTTCCAGATATAAATTCGGTATGAAAAGATCCTTCATGTTGATGGTCGTTTGAAAATTGAGATGAATCAAAATGCCTGTACTTTCCAAAATCATACTCTTGGTTGCTATTATTAACAGAGTATTTCCCAAAATGATAAGGCAATTGTTCTTTTACGAAATTAAAATTATTATTATAATTTTCATAATTAGGATCTGTGTATCTTGGTAATCCATTATTTGTAGAATAACCAGGTAAAGGTAAATTACTGACTTCAAAATTTGCTTGATTTATTTTCCCACTGAAAGCGTAATCTCTTTCTTGATTTTCTATGTTATAATTATTAATATTTTTTTGATTTATACTATCTTCAGGCATAAATCTTTCATTGTAGATTTGTTTGCTTGGCTCAAATCTATCGTTTGGTTTAGAATAGTAATCTGTAGAGATCATTAGTTAAATTAATTGATTATTAACATTAGATCGATAAAGTAATATGATTAATAAAAAATAAATACGTACTGCCGGTGGATGCTGATGCGTGAGCCATAATGATGGAACACACAAATATTCTATACTACAAAAATAATACATTTTGCTTATCTTATCGAAGAAAAATATGAATATTTAATACTTATTGATATTAATATTAGTTTACTTACAAATTTAGTTCTTCTCATCTTGATAAGAATTAGTTACAGAATTAAAACCAAACTTTGAAAAAGCTATAGTTGTTAACTAAGAAAGAACTGCGCACACTGATGCACAAATCTGCCGCTTACTATTTTATACCTCTTGAGAAATGTCCCTCCTTGCTTACGGAAAGGTAAAAGCGATCTTGAAGTACACATATTGATGGGACACTGAATAGGTCTGGTTGACCATACAGAGCATAGAGAGAAAAAGTCAACTTGCTTTAATTCTTCACTTTTACTAGTTCTAGTTATCTGCAATAGGTCAGTAGTATAATTGCTACTACATTTAATACTTTTTCTCTCAATATTTATATTTTCTTAAAACTATAGCTTTTTATTTAAACAATAAAATGTATTTTTTCTTCACCCAACTTTTACTTCTTCCACACAATATAAATACATGCATATATTCGTTGATTTTCCTTCAAATACTTTCTACTTTTATGTGCATGCAAGCACGTATCCATTTAAGCGCGTGCTCGCTGAAATTTGATTAAGTCAATTTGAATAGACCGCCTTTTACTACCTTTCGATACTACATAAAAAAACGAAATCGATATGTGTGACTTCGATTTTATCTCTTTATCTTTCTTTTTATTTCTCTATTTTTGTCTCTTAAATGTACGATGAATTATAAAACAAAAGACATTTATCGAAAACAATTTCTAGATTTATAGATAAATATATAATTTGTAGAATAAATAGAGAGAAATAACCGGATTAAATGTAATTGTTTTTCACTGATGACTTTCTTTCTCGGAGCGTATTAGATATTTGAATGTAAAAAATATAATATAGACGAAAGTTACATTAAGAAGCAGCGTAGAAAGTAAAATGATAATGGAAAGTAGACACTAGTTGACAGTAAACTTGTTACTCATTAAAGAAGATCCAGTTGCAACTAAAAAAAATAAAAAAAATAAAAAAAAAAAAAGAACTTTCGTATACAGGTTTGACACGCTTTTTAAATCTACGTTTAAAAATAACATGCATAATATTGATATTATCATTTATTAATTTTTCCGTTAATTGTTCTAATATTTCTATAAAATATTATTATTTTGATGTAATAAAGTTAAAAATAATTACTATATACGATTAGGGTAGGGTACTTTGTAATCCATACAATTAATTGAAATTGCTATATATAAATGTTTAGAAAGTATGCGCATTATATACTTTTATGCATACCTATTGTTTACTTTTACGCTTGTCTATTATCTACTTTTACGCATGCGCATTGTTTACTTTCACGCATGCGCATTATTTACTTTCACGCATGCGCAAAAAATGCACATAGCATACATATACATGCATACAAGGTCGTGTTTTGCTCATGACTAAGAATGACATTTGAAACACTGTGTAATGTGTGTCAAACTATGGCTAACGAAGAAAACAGGGAAAGTGATTTAACTGACGTGGTCTTGCAGGAAAATGTACTGGACACGCAAGTATATATGCTTTGATGTATCTTCCGCGAATTTTGATAGTGTTAGGTTATAATATTTAAAAACGCGTGAATTTTAGTGCGAAACCATTGCGAAGAAACGTCCTAAACGTGTGTTGCATTTTTCTGACGGGGATTTAGAAGAATATTCATCGGAAGATGAGGTAGATAGGTCGCAAGCAACTAAAACTGTAGCTGAAATTGATCCGGTAACTAAATACACATATAATTTATAATTATTTATTTATTTTTTTTATTTTTCAATAAAAATAAATACGTTGATTCGTAGCATGCACTTAATTGGATACCTTGGACTTGGCATCAAACAACATTCATCGGTACAAAATTATTGGATGGTTGTGATTATCTTGGTGAATGGTTGGCTAATTTTTTTGGTATTACGACGCCTAAATATCAATTTGAAATCGATGAATTTCATAGATTGCAAGCTTTACAAAATGAAATGATTCATAACAACGATTTAGAAATGGGCGGATGGAACAATCAGAACAGAAATAATTTAATTAACGTTCCCAATTTGACAAAAGATTAAGCGTGCTAGTTTCTAGTATCTTTTTTCTAATCGAAGAAATACAAATTTATATATAAGAATAATTTGATGTATTGTGTTATATTTATATCTTTTTTATCCTCATAATTTTATAAATAAGTAGAAAAAATTGTATAGAAATAGTATTTTAGAGATCTAGCTTGCATTTTTCTTTTTTTCTTAAACATAGCACATCGAGTCATAAAGTTAAGACTTATAAATGCATTAATAATTTTAGCGAATAATTTAATTACTTACCTTTTTTAGATTCAATCTTTTATTATCATTCTTGAGCACAGTATTTGTGCGTAGAGTGAATAAGTATGATAATTACAAATATTTTAAAATATTTATATTATTAATTTTATATTAGTTATATTAAGTTACTTTTTATATAATGTTAATATTTATTAGTAATCAGATAGCATCAAAGAAAACTCAAATTATTAGTAAATATGTTTATATTTAATTAAATATACGTTTTTTTTCTTGCAGTATGACCAATGCATATATATACATTACATCTTAATAACTTATTTATTAACGCTTGAAAATGTTTAATATAAACTTTTAATGATGCATTTTATTGTATTTTAAGTTTACTGTAGTAAGTGAATCTTGTTTTCTTTTGTAGATATTAGTATTGTAACTACATTTCTTTCATATTCAACTTAATTTTATCTTGTAAATATTTACTACAGTCTTCTATAAGAGGAACTTCGTAACACATACATCTTATAAGTAAACAGCAAATGTTTTTTCTTTCAATTTTTAATAAATTATGTTTCTGGTACAAATCTATGTAAAGCACTAGTTAATGCTAATAATGAGCTTTGAAGGCCTTGAGGTAAATGCCTTTGTAACCAAGAACCTTTATACTGTTCTATATGAGCTAACATTTTATTAGCTATGTCAGTTCTAAATGTCGGTGGTAAATTGTATACTCCTAAATTGATAATCGGAAGACCCATGTTACTATTAGGATTAATACCAGCGACGCTTAATGTTCTACCAATTCTACAAGCAGTCAGCATCAAATCAGCCGTTAATTGAAGTTCCTGAATTTCCATGGATGCAAATTTAGAAGATAAATTTCCTTCGTACAATGAATGAGAGATACGTTTAATCTGTTTCGTCATTTTCTGTTAAAGATAAAAAGATCGTTCATTAGTTTGATATATAATATACAATAAAACAATTAATATTTTTTTAAGAGTAAAGAGATGTAAACTTACAGCAAATAGATCAGCTGGTAGGTTTTCCAAATTGACATTATCAGGATCCGTCAATAATCTGTATAATGTAGATCCACGATTGTCGGGTATTTGCTGCAAATCTTTAGCTGATTGATTTTTACTTAATGTCAATACTAACGTATCTAATCTGCCTAATTCTAAAATTGCACTTCCGATTTTATATTCTGAATCTTGAAAAATGTGAATATCTAGTAATTTTGTAATATGCTTTTGCCTATAACAGAATACAGAAGTGTTAATATTTTATTTAATAACAAAAAATATATGTATAATGGGCAATCGGTTAACAAACATAATCCATTTAAACATAATGTTCGCTACCCAAATTGTTTGTTAACCGATCATCTACTATATGTATATACAGAGTGAAATAAAATAAAATAGTACCTAATTAATCCAAATACTTCAGGCACGTCATAATTATCTTCAATTCCTATATCTATATCTGTGCTTGGATTCCACGAAAGTCCTGCTGCTATCAAATATCCAATCCAAGCAAATGGGTGAGGAGTTAGATGATGACTTCCGGACCAATGAGCAACCACTATACCAATAGAATCTTGTTCAAGAGCAGCTTTGATTGCATTTTTTGTATTTATATATGTCGATGCTGGACATCCCGCCAAGCTATTGTAACTTGCTGTCCCTGAACTCGACAAAATATTACCTCCTGCTATTCTAAATGCTTCTGTCCATTCAGAAAAATCATAATCGGCCTGTCATATTATAAACATATAACATATATTCTTTTAATTTTCAATTATTTATAACATTTTATAAAAATTCACATATTTATTATACCTGAAATCCGTATTCAACGAGAATAATATTTGAAGGAATGTAATTAAATTCTAATTTGGAATGTAGTCCATTGGAACAAAGTAGTAAAGTTGTACTCGAATTCAAATTTAGCATGTGCCATAATTCCTGAAGGCACGAATACGATTTATATACCTCCGACATATCTGTTTCTATTGTTTCATTTACAGACGAACTCTGATCTAAGTTTTCAGGCTGAACTAATAAACTAGCCAACCTTGGTCCAACATGTACATAACTAAGACTAGGAAAAACGGCAAGTAATTCTTGAAAAACAGGCCACATTTGTATGAGATGATGTTGTCCTAGATTGGAATCAACATCCAATGTGGGTACTAAGTCTAAATGACGATCTCTGTAAAAAAGAAAAAAGATTTTATATCGATGCAACAATATATCAAAAATATATAAAATATACCTGCAGTATCTATCAATCGTAACCATTTCAGATTTAGTATAACAAAGTTGCCAGTCGCAAGTTGATGTTAGTCTAGAGTAGAGATGTAGATGAGATATTTTTAATGATGACCATAAGTCAACCATGTGTAACAAATATTCTAATGTAGGTATGCGACCTCTTGGAGAAATATCTAACAGTATTCCACGGTGTATGAATCTTGGTTCATCTTTTATAAGAACAGGTTCTATTTCGCATGTTTCAGATGTACTATCTTTTTTACTTAAACGTAATATTTGCACAAATGTGCATACTGCATAATGCAATCCAGGTAAACTTCCAGCGCATACTTTAATCGAGTTTTGAGAAATATGTAATTGATAGCCATGAGAAACATTGAACAAATTCTTGTTCACTATACATTCTATTTTGTTCTCATTATATAATTTTCCAGAACTTGGTTGAACTTCACCTACTTTTACATCATGACCCAACTCCAGTAAATGCGTTCTGCTAACTTCCCAAACATCTAATATTCTGTGTATGGATTCGCTGCCCTATAATAAAAAATATGTAGAATTAGTATGATCAAATTATTAATAAGTATTTTAATATGTTTAGATACCTGTATAATGGATATAAAAAGTTCTTTGCCGATAATAAATGGAGGTGAAAAATTTTTTAATTCGCAAATAGTTTTTGGTCGTGGCCAGAGTAAATTATAAATTCCTTCTTTTTCAGTAGGAGTTTTGTTAGGACTATCTTTTCCCGACTCTTGTAATGGTATATCATATACTGGCTCAGAAGATTTACTGGATTCAATAGATAATTGGCTCATATTGCTCGAAATACTTTTTTGACCAAAATTTCCTTCCGAAAACAATGCAATTGGACTATGCATAGCTTCATTGTCATTAGATGTAAAATTGGATACAAATTTTTGAAAAAGACTGTGCAAGCTCTGTTTTCCACGAGAAAGATCATACGGTGTCTTTCCTGCAAATGTTCTACAAAAATATTTGTTAACATTATATATATATAAAATGTCAAAATTTGCGATATTATAATAAGATTTTTACCCTTTTACAGCTCTTATAAGAGGATTCGCTCCAGCTTGTAATAACTCATGACATATAGGTAAATCACCACGACTTACTGCATCATGCAATGGCGTAGCACCCCACCCATTCTCTGCATTTATATCTGCACCTCGGTCTGTAAATAGGAAGCTGGATTTTTACATTATCAGTGTTTTGTATTATAATTAAGATAGAAGTTATTAAGTATAACTAATTTTACCAATCAAGCAGGTAATAACATCTTTATTTCCATAACAAACTGCCCAGTGAAGCGGAGTATTTTTATTACCTTGCGAATCCCAGGAATTTATGTGTATACCTGCGTCTAATAATTGTATTACTTTCTCTATTCTGTAAATAATATTACATTAATACATACAGTAGATATTTTTTATCAATTCTTTACTAATATAAGTTTAATTTCTTTTTTGATTTGTTTTTTTTTAATAACTATAAACAAGAAACCTACTCAGAAGCAGCAGTTGCTCTTAGCAATTCCTCAATATAAATGTGACGTATTACATCGCTGGATGCTAAATCAACAGCATTGTGTCCATTTGCATTTTGTATCGCTGGATCTGCTCCACAGTTCAACAAAGTCCTTACGATATCCGCTTGGTTTGTCTAATATATTAAAGCAATTATAAAGAATATTGATGGAGAAAATACTAGTCGAAGAAAGTCGCATAACTTTTTCTGAATACCTTGGATGCATATGATAAAAAAGTTCCTTCTTCTAGAAGAGGTTGATTCAATATTTTGTCTTTTGTTATTCCTTCAGCCATAGAACCATTTTCACCTACATATAATGAGTTAACATAAAAATCAAATTAACATTTAAATTAATCGGTAAAAATAGCCCATAAAAAGGAACATTTTTTTACTAAATTATTTGACGTTGATTATTTGGTGTTGAAATAAATTGGGTATTATAAATTTGGTGATGCTTACATGCTTCTAAAATGGATCTGATAATATCAGTACGTCCATGTTCAATAGCAGTACGAATATTTTCACAAATGTCTTGCATCTCTGCTTTGTCTTATTAAACATCAAAATTACATATTGCACCGCATCGGAAATAATCATTTAATTCTGTCAGTTGTCAGAAATCATACGAAGCGTAATATCGCGGTACAATTTATCTGCCTGATCAGGGGGGCTAAACTCGTAGGAGAGAAAGAAAAAATAGTTTAGTTACACTCCTGTACCCTACATATTTCCTGTTGTTGCGACAACCCCGCACTCTAGAGGGTTTATTTCTAAATGAAATTATCTGAATTTATGATGAGTGATCGGTATAAACACGTAATCTAGAATTATGATTGGTTAATATCGAACGAGTATACGGATGACAAAGTGAAAATATTAAATAAAGAAAAAGCTATAAATATAAATAAATATTACATCAAGAGTAAAATATTAAATGGAATAAAACAATAAAATCGTAAATATTTCAATGATATATTAGAAGCAATAGTTCTCTCGAAAAATTCAAATTTTTCCGCCATTCTTTGGAAGCTTTAACAGTTCTTAAAAAGTATATATATAATGACGAATTAAAAATAGAATATAGAATTAGAATTAGGGAATCATTTAGTTAAGTTTTTTTGATTGATATATTTAATAAGTTAAAGAAGTATCGATATAAAGTGATAGATCGCTCACATGCAAACAGTTCGGTAAGATTTGAAACGCGACGCCGTAAGCGCCGGTATACCTGTATCTCGGCTATATCTACTACGCAACTTCCGCTAACTCGCTTGAGGAAAATGGACGCCTTTGTGTCTGTTTTCTTCGTATTCGCACTATAAATACTGTTTCCCCGCGATGCACCAGATTTGACATGGCGATGTTTACGCGGTACCGTGTAATATGCAAGTGAAATTCGTGAGGTGATATTCAGTTGGGTGCTTATATTCGTGATCGGTTTAAAAACGCGACCATCCAAGTAGGCCACAACCACGGATTGACAATTGAGTGGATATCGTCTACGGGGAAAAGTTTTTTGCTAAAAGGCTTGACACGGTCAAACCCAATTATTTGGAGAACGCGCTATAAACGATTAGAACTTTATTTACGATCGGAAATTGATGCTCTAGCTAATGTGCACACTCTGCCCGCCAAAATTATATTACGCATAGTATATTTGAGATCATAAATAATCGTCTCGGTTGCTTGGGGTAAGGCAATTGATACCACCGAACCTCCTTATACCTTCAACTTTGTTTTTATAGGCATAGACAATCGTCTATGAATTTTTATATCATCATTGATATATTTTATTCTGTTATTTAGCAGATTCTCGTGTGTTCTTTTGGATAATTCTCTTGTCTAAACATCATCCAGTGCTAATGTTTTCATATGTGTGATGTTGGATGGTAGACTTTCAACGAAGAAAGGTAATCATTTAGATGGTATTCTAACATACTGATATTATTTTTCATTTATATTTATGATTAATATTATTATGATTAATTAAATGTTTTTATTAATAAGGCTAGTGCATATTACCATGGATAATATCAATTATTGATATCCGTGCTATTGTTCCCGATCAACGTCATATATGTCAGGTTTTGGTTTATTTTTTTCCGCTTACTTTTACTTGTTTTTAGTATTTTTTATTACTTTTTATAAATTTGTTTAAACTAATATAACATGTTATTATAATGTTAATTTAATTGATTTAATTAATTTTGAAATTATTTTTAATTTTAGTGACGTGCCATGTCGCAGACTCATTTTTTCCGCTTTCAAAACTTTTAGTATAAACAAATTTGTTTAGAAATTGGTGATATTCGTATTAATTACAATTCAGATAAAAATTATAAAACACTTTTGTTATTATTTTATATTTTTAATTATTTTTAATTATTTGTTGTTGTATTTAAATCACATTTTGTAGTTTTATTTTGAGAAATTAATGATCATAATTGTGAAGTGTACGAAACGATAATTTATATATATAATTATTAATTTATTTATATTATTTTTCTTTTATATATAATACAATATCATGTAGGTACATCGTATATATATATATATATATATATGGCATTGGAATCATTATAATTTATTAAGATTTAACGCAAACTACAAATGCTTTTTTCTTTTTTATTTCGAATGATAAAATGATAATTATATTATTAATATTGAATATTTCCTGCATGGTGACTTTAATTGAATAAAATTTTCTGTTATAGGACAAAAAATTGCTAAACATGGATCGACTATTGGAGGACCCACGTGCTTCATCAAAGTTTGGTTGAAATTTTCTTTTACAACATGGGAACTTAAAAGAGACTTTGTTAAGTTCCCGATATAACTTTAGTGTTAGTGTTCTCTGACAAGAGTTGTTAGATACTATTCCGTTTAATGTTGAATGTGTTGAAAAGTTTAGGAAATGCAAGTACAAAAATAACAGCGATGATTAGTTTGGGTATATGTGGCAAAAGTGCTGCATTTAAATATATTCTGTTTCTTACATCTATATTATATTGTGAGTAGAACTTTTATACAATGTTAGTGCAGTGCTTCATATATCGGATTGTTCTATGAAACCAGAAAGAAAAGACAGAAACACTGGAATTGATTTTGAATCTATTTTTTGTCCAGGCTGTAATGCCAGAACAAATCAAATTCAAAATGAATGGGGTTATTCCGAGTGTACCAATTACTACCCTTGCTGGTATCGCCAGTCTTACTGACTTGTTACCTGAAATGCCCCTACCAACGCCGCTGCCCCAAACTCTGACAAACAAGTCTCTCCTGTTTCATCCAAGAGTGGCAGAAGAAGCACAAATATTGTTAAGCGTACGAGATGAAAATTTAGTACCCCAGCTGATATGCTCTTTGTCACAAACCTCGTCGGAACATATAGAATTGAAGGATAATTATGCTAATACTGAACAACCCTTGGAATCAGAGCAGAATACGCCGGAATTGTTGAAAGCCATTCTACAGTTAAATCCACACGTGTTCAAAGGACCTCAGTATAATTCTCCAAGAAATTGGTCTCAGGGTACTCAGCAGATGCATTCTAATCAATCACCAGCAAATTATGGCCGCTTCTCACCATCTTACTCCAATTCTTCAGGGTCTAGGCAAACGCCTCAAGGTAGTCCTGCTCATCCTGCTGCAGCTAGAACCGTACTCCCACCACCTAGCGGTATCTCACACGCGCAGCACCCACGAATGCCAGTTACACCTCAAAATCATGCAGATATTTCACAAATGTCTCCTTTTGCCGTGCCTTCTCCATCTCCTAGAGGAAATGTTATGACGGAACAAACGAGGACATCTACTACGCCGCAGCATGTACAGGATGACTCCAGTTGTACAAATCCTCTGTCGAATATAGCTCCTCAACCAAATATGTATTCTCCAGCTCATATGAGCTCACCTAATACACCTTTGTCGTCTGTGGGTAATGTTACGCCTCAACACCATAACATGGCTGGTATGACGCCGCAACATAATATGCACATGACTTCTCCAATGCGTGCAAACATCCCTATTCAACAGCAACAGCAACCTATGAACATGCAACTGAATGTCTATGATCCTGCGATAAATCAACAAGTACATCATTCGTTGCAAAGTAACGAGCATATGGATATTAATAGCAGTGTTCAAGCTAATCAACAGTTTCTACTAGATCCAGTTACTGGCCTTCCTGACATAGATTTACCAATAGAGAATATTCAAACAAAACCAAGCATAGATAATGCGGCACAAAATCTATTGTCAGGCTCGCAGACCACATCATATCCAAACCTTCATGGTGTTAATGTTGTTAATACTTTAAATCCTACTAATATTATACCAATGCAGCATCAACAAAACAACAATTCAGACAAAATGTTAAAAATGCCCACTATGCCGACAGATAAAATGAAAGAACCTGTTGTTATGTTGAATAGATTGTCTGTGGAAGATCAGGCTCTTATGCAGAAAAGCTTAGCTGCATTTGCTGAGAAATCTCCTAATCGTGCAGCAAGAATGGGAATAACCAATCGTGATGAGGTGAAGAGCGAATCTGAAAGTGAAGAAGAAATAGGTAAACACAATAAATATTTTAAAGCACGTGCAAAGGAACGTCAGGTTCAAAAAGAAAAAGAAAGAGCGGAAAAGAAGAAAACCGATGATAAAATTCGTAGGAGAAGAAGAATATTGGACGACGATGAAGAGGATGAAAAGAAGGAAGGAATATACTCTCCTTCGAAAGCTAAAATAAGAAAGGTTGAGAAAAAGCTAGTTCCAGTTCTGTCTAAATTAAGTGTAGAAGAATTAATGGAAACTAATACGTATCAACGATTTAACTCAAACATGGAAACAATTTTTGAAAATACAGAAGATATTGCAACTAATGCAGAGTTGGATGAAGATGGTGATGTGCCTCCAGAATTACTTATTCCTAAATATCAATTACATGATTTATGTACTGAAGCGGCTAAATTGAAAGCCTTAGGAGCAATGGAGTCTATCCCTGCAGATAGATTGGTTAGATTACTAAACATATTAGAGAAAAACATTCGTGATGGAGCACGTGTATCTCCCTTAGCAGATCCTGACGACGATGTCGAAGAAAGTAAGTTGTGGACGCAATTGGCTATGGAAAGGGTACAACGTGCCGTAGATGCCTCTTTGATATCCTTACATATTATGACATCAAGTAATATGCCGAAGACAGTTTATCTGGAAGATGTAATTGACAGAGTAGTTCTTTTCATGAAATTTCAATTGCAAAACACTATCTATCCTTCATTTGACCCTGTTTATAAAATAGACACAAAAAACAAGACTGACAATTATAATTCTAGTGGACGTAAAAAAAGGGGCCATATGAAGGAAGTTCGGGAAAAGAGTATACTTCAAGTTTATAACAAAATGCACGAATTGGTTGGTCTCCTCGCCGAATTATTAAATATTCAAGTGTTAACGGATACCAGTGTTCTTCATGCATCAACATTAGGTGTAGCACCATTTTTTGTTGAGTCTGTTAGCGATCTTCAATTAAGCGCTTTAAAACTTGTCACTGTAATATTTACCAAATATGAAAAGCATAGAAGATTATTGTTAGATGACATTTTGGCATCAATAGCAAGACTTCCTAGTAGCAAAAGAAGTTTGCGCACATATAGGCTAAATTCAGAAGATCACATTCAAATGTTAACTGCATTAGTATTGCAGCTTATTCAATGCGTCGTGGTGCTCTCTGACAATGTTGTACCACAATCAAAAGGATCTATAAAGGAAGAAGATGAGAAGAAGGAAGAGAAGAAAGAAGAAAAAAAGGAAGAAAAAAAAGAAGAAAAAAAGATTAGTTTCATTGATGCTGATGTTCTAATTATAAATAAGTATGAGACAGCGACTAGAATAGCTGGTAATTTTTTAACTGTTTTCCTTAACAAATGTGGAAGTAAAGGAGAAGAAATTGATTATAGGCCATTATTTGAGAATTTTGTACAGGATTTATTAGCTACAGTGAATAAGCCTGAATGGCCTGCTGCGGAATTACTTCTGAGTTTACTTGGAAATTTATTGGTCGGACATTTTTCGAACAAAGGTTCGGATATGTCGCTTAGAGTTGCTTCTATTGATTATCTTGGAGTAGTTGCAGCTAGATTAAGAAAAGACGCAGTCAGTTCTCAATGTAAATTGTCAACCATTGATCAGATCATAAGGGACATTAAATTAGAGCAACAAAAGGATACAGATTATGATCATGTGAAAGACAAGGAAATCGTAGGATTGAGCGAGGATGAAGAAAGGATGGTCTTTTTACAAAAAGTACTTTTAGATTATTTGGCTGTTAACGGAACAAAGGATTCAGCTTTGGTATGTGCTCGTCACTTTTATTTGGCTCAATGGTACAGAGACTGTGCAGTAGAAAAATCTCGCGTAGGACAATCAAAGAATAATCCAACTAAAAAGACACATAAGAAGAGAGCTAAGAAAAAGAATAAACATCATAGCAGCGATCAGGAAAGCGGTTCTGAAGCTGAAGATCAGGATGCGGATGAAAATGACAATAATGAGCAGAAAAATTCTGAAGCTTATAGGCTTATAGAAGAAAAAAAGAAATATATTATTTCCAAAATTAGACCGTACAGTACAGGAAATAAACCAGACGTTTTACAAACCTATATTGATTACAATTCGGCTGAACTCATATCTCAGTATCTTGCATCAAAAAGACCATTTTCCCAGAGCTTCGATCGTTATCTCAAACAAATACTTCATGTATTAACAGAATCATCTATCGCAATTAGAACGAAAGCTATGAAATGTTTAACTATGATCGTCGAAGCTGATCCAAGTGTACTTGCTAGAGTTGATATGCAGCTAGGAGTGAAACATTCGTTTCTCGATCATTCTACATCTGTAAGAGAAGCAGCTGTCGATTTAGTAGGAAAATTTGTATTGAGTAGACCAGAGTTAATAGATAAATATTATGATATGTTGCTAGCAAGAATATTGGATACAGGTGTCAGTGTTAGAAAACGTGTAATTAAGATCTTGAAAGACATTTGTATGGAGTGCCCAGATTTTCCTAAAATCCCGGAAATTTGTGTTAAGATGATCAGAAGAGTGAATGATGAAGAAGGAATAAGGAAACTAGTTATGGAAGTTTTTCAAAATATGTGGTTTACTCCTGTTAGAGAACGACCCACTCTTGATTCTGAATCATTAATAAGAAAAGTCATGAATATAACCGATGTTGTGGCCGCTAGCAAAGATATGGGTTTGGAATGGTTTGAGCAACTGCTGGTTAGTTTGTTTAAACCAAAGGAAGATAAAGACGATAGTACGAAAATGCAAACTGAACCACCTAAGGCATTGTTGACGGCATGCAGACAGATCGTCGATTGTTTGATAGAAAACGTTCTCAGGTTAGAAGAAACTAATCTAGAAGAGGTTGGTAAATCAGAAAAGAAAGGATCGTCGCAGCGACTAGTCGCTTGTTTAACTACGTTGTATCTGTTTGCGAAGATCCGACCGCAACTTTTGGTTAATTATGCAATGACTTTACAGCCTTATCTAAATTTGAAATGTCAAACACAAGGAGATTATCAAATAATAAGTAGCGTTGCGCACACTCTCGAGTTAGTAGTACCATTGATGGAACATCCAAGTGAAACATTCTTAGCACAGTTAGAAGAGGATTCGGTTAAATTAATTCTACAACACGATAGATCGGTCGTAGCGAGTTGTTTGTCGTGTTTAGGTTCTATAGTGAACAACGTTACGAGGAACTTTAAATTAATACGAGACTGTTTTAAGAAATACTATGGCCATTTAACGGAGTACAAATCGCTATTTGAGAAAGATCCATCTAATTCAATGTTATTGAAGTATAGACCATTTTTCAGAAGAGCATTATTCACAGTCGGTTTGCTACTGAGGCATTTTAATTTTACTGATCCGGAGGTCATCGAGGGTTTGGCAGACAACATAAAGGATCAAGTATTTGAAACATTAAATTATTTCGTCCATCAAGATAATGACGATATACGTCATTTCACATTATCTGCTATTGGTTCTCTTTGCATACGACATTATGAATTTATGATGGTTCCTGAATTGATGGAGCTTTATCATCATTTTCTTACATCTGAGAATGCTTTGGTTCATATGAGAATTCAAGTTTTAAATAACATCGAGATATATCTTCAGGAGGAAGAAAAGAGAATGATAAAGCAGGACTTGGAATGGTCGAAGATGTCAAAACAAGAGAACTTGAAAGAAATGGGAGATGTTTCATCGGGAAGGGCTAGTACCGTGATACAGCTCTATATTAAACAAATATTGGAATCTTTCTTACATGTTAACATAAGCATTAGACATGCTGCCCTCAAAGTAATACAATTGATCTTGACTCAAGGTTTGGTGCATCCTGTGCAAATAGTACCTTACTTGATTTGTATGAGCACGGATTGCGAAAAAGTTGTAAGTCACAGTGCAGACAAACAGCTGCAGGATATCGAGAAGAAGTACCCTGGCTTCATTCATATGAAGTCACAGATTGGTATTAAACTAAGTTTTCGATTACAGAAGATATTACAGAATGACAACAATGTAAGAGGTATGCGAATCAAAGAGGGCGAATTTCCTGGTGCACTCAATGGTTTTCTATATACTATCTTAAGGAATACGAAACAACAGAGAAGGGCGATTGTTTTATCGTTTTTAAAACAATTCGATGAATGCGCCAAAACAAGTTTATCTCAAATGTTGTACTTGGCTGATAATCTTGCTTATTTCACATATCAGGTACAAGATGAGCCGCTATTTATCATCCATCATATCGATATTATCATATCGATGTCAGGTACAAACTTGCTGCAGTCTTTTAGAGAAGCCTTGCTGCCTAAGGAAGGAAGTAATCAATCGACGTTGCATCACCATCACCACCATCACCATCATCATCACAATCAGCAGCAGCAGCAGCAGCAACAGCAGCAATTTCAACAACAACATCAACAACAGATACAGCAGGAGCAGCAGTTGCAACCAGAGCAGCAGCTGCAACAACAGTTACAGCAACTGCAACTGCAACAGCAACAGCAACTGCATTTGCAACAGCAACAGCAGCATAATATGCTGCTACAAGAACACCGAGATCAGCAATTGATGCAACCGCCTATGCAACCACCTATGCAATCACCTATGCAGCCACCTATGCAGCCACCTATGCAATCACCTATGCAACCACCTATGCAGCCGGTAGGAATAGTAGGGTCGAGCGAACAGCCTCGTACAGAAAATATCTTATCTTTGGTAGACGAGGAAGACGACGAGGAAGACGAAGAAACGATTCTAGGAAGATTACCAAGCGATACGACTTTGCTTCGAGAGTACATTACAGCCAGTCAAGGTTTCCTCTTGCTACTTACATTGAGACAACATCTAAAAGATCTTTATGGTTTCTCCGATGCAAAAATTGGTCAATATTCGCCATCTGAAGGGGCCAAGATTTACGAGAAAGCCGTGAATCGTAAAAATAATCTCCTATTCAAACCCAAGGCGACGTTACAGAGGCTGCAGGAAGATGTAAATACTGCGGAACTCGACACCGAGGGTAGGAGAAAATTGGTGAAGGAGTACTTGGACTTTAAACAGTTAATGCTGAAGTACGATCCTGAAGAACCAGACGAAGGTGAGGACGGTGATACTAGTGGTAAACAATGTAATACTGATAATAACCAATCATCGAGGATTCCCAATCTCGAGGGTGATAATAAACTGACCGATGGTGCAGTGACGAGCAATTCTTTGGTAAATGCTCAATATCATCCAAATTCGACGCTGAATTCATCTATCGAGCATTCGAACAATTCAATGAACTCGACATTGACATCGACTCCGACGTCTCCACGTGTACCCAAACTTACCATACACCCGATGAATCCTGACATGAAGGAACATCGTAAGCATCGCGCGCACAAGACGGAAAAAGTGAAGAAACACAAGAAGAAGAAGAGGAGAAGAATCTCCGATAGTAGCGAGAGCGGGGAGGATTATAGTGACCCTGATTTTCTAGTGTGATGAGTGCGGTGGTATCGGGTTCTGTGTGTACATAGACTTATACTCCTTCGGAGTTTTTAGAATATTCAATGAGGCGAGGAGCTGTTCTGGTATCACCATATGAATATATATATACACATATACATTATTATACACATATATATGTATATACTGTATATCAGATCAGATGATTTTTATCGATGATACCAGTGCTGCTCTTTAGACGCTCATATAAAGAAAAAAAGCGCAATGAACTTTTGTTAAGTGAAATGGGATGATTCTTCAGAAAAGTACTAACAAAAAAAGGATATACTGTATAAAGTGAGAGAAAGTAAATGATAGAATTAAAGTATGAGAGTGTGTGTGTGTGAGAGAGAGAGAGAGAGAGAGAGAAAGAGAGAGAGATAGAAGGAGAAAGAGAAAGAGAAAGAATGAGATGGTGGTGCTGCGGTTATGCGTGTGAGGAAAATCTTCGATGCAAGCGAATATAATTTTATGAAGCACACTCTTAGTCGTTTTTACGTAATTAGAATTACTTTGTTTTATTAAAAAAAAGCATTACATTTAAGATCTCTCTTCGATGTGGGACAAAAACGACCGGGTTGATTCGATCGAAATCGAATCTTTCGCTTATTTTTCATAATCATACAAATATACATGTACATGTTTATATCGATGATCCTAAAAACTTAGCGGTTATTATCACCAATTTTTTTTTTCATTTTTTTCTTTCTTTCTTTCTTTCTTTCTTTTTTTTTTTTTTTTTTATTTAGGCATCCTATATCTCGATATTAATTATCCCTCGATAAGTAATTAATTGTCATTTGGGTAAATCACGATCTGCATTAGCACCAACAAAAATAATATATTACTTTTATTATATGCGCTTTTTTTTTTTTTTAATTATTCTACAAATTCTTTATAAATTACTTCTTATTTTCTTTTTTCTTTTTCTTTTTTTTTTTGTAATCTATTTTATATAAGTGTATATTTTTTTTTTCTTTACTTTTTAAATTTTATAAATCTTTTTCGTATTCTCGAGTCTGCGTAGGGGGCGGGGGAGGGGTAAAAGAGTCTTGTGTCGTTACATACAAATTGATTCGTTAACAAACTCAATCGAAAAGAAAATTAACAAACAAATAAGAGGAACTTGGTTTACTTTTTAATATTTTTCTTTTTCTTTTTTTCTTTTTTATATACATATGTCGTATATATCGTGTGTATATATATATATAAATATATATTTAAATATATATTATTTTTAATTTCTTTTTTTCGCATAAAAAAATAAACTGCAAAATCAATGACAGGTTCGTTCGAGCTTTGGAATTCAATTCGGTAACGTCGCCTAGAGAACGATAGAGATCATTATCGATCATTATCGATCATTATTGATCATTATTGATCATTATTGATCATTACTGATCATTCGAGAAACGTCCATAGCACACCGAACCAAGTTCCCTGTCGAGTATCTAAGTACAATGGCGCGCTAAACAAATTAAGAAAAAGAAAAAACAAAATGGTTAGATAGATGAAAGGAAGGAAGAAAGGAACGAACGAATGGAATAAAGGAATGGAAAGAAAGGATAATGATAAAAAAAACATTGCATCCGAACAAAATTTCTCTGTAAATATTACAATAAAGTAATAATAAAAAAGGAAACAACGTTTAGATACGAATGTTGGGTTTAAAACATGAAAAAGAAAGAAAAAAATAAAAAATAATAATAATAATAATAAATAATAAATAATTAATAATAATTAATAATAGTAATAATAATAATAATAAATAATAATAATAATAATAATAATAATAATAATAATAACAATATTAATACAATAAGTAAGAATATCGACCAGCGCTCGATACAAAAGATGAGTTTAATAAGTGGGAGAGCTTTTATGTAGTGATTTGAAAAAGAAAAAAAAAGAAAAATAAAAAATAAACGTGTAACGTTTACGTTATCATAAACTTTACACGACGCTTTCCTTCTTTTTTGTTTTTGACCGAATTCAAAATGATGGAACAACGCGTAAGACCTATAAAAGGGGGGAGGGAGGGTAAAAAATATGGGCGGGTAAAATAATATAATTAAATAAAATAAAAATATTATAAAATAACACACATAAAGTATAATAAAATAAAATAAAATAAAATATATAGGGCGGACCTGTTAGACTTGCTCCACAGCATGTATAATAGAAGTGTGTAGTAAAACGCATTGCCTATGCATTATATAAAAAAGAAGGTGTAAGAAAGCAGAAGAGAATGAGGAGGAAAAGGAGAAGGAGGAGAAGGAGGAGTGGGTGGAGTAGTGGGTAAAGAAGGAGGAGGAGGAGGAAGAGTTTAAGAAATAAAAAAAGAAACGTTGTTTGTAATATGTGTATATAAAAATTTCAAGTAAAGTATCTTATTTTCTTACAAACAATATAACGGTGACATTATAAAAGAATATTTAAGATTTTGTTGTAATATTAAGTATTTATTCAGAATTCATGTTGTCCCATGATATATAGTTTGCTTTATGCACAGAAAACACACGTAAATATATGCATACATTTAAACACTTACACATACACACACACACACATGTACACATGCGTACGCAGACTCGTCTTTGGTCTATTCAAAATGGTATCGTTTTTATACAAACAAGCTTAGAAATAAAACTTTAATTAAAAAAAATCGACTCGCGTATTCTCGATGAAATGAAAGCGTAAAAAATGTGTCCACAGAAAAATATTTCAATGATTTGTTTGTTGTATGGCGATAAGAAAAGTGTAGCCGCGAGATCGGAGAACGTTTTATATATTCGTTTTCTTCGTCCCCGTTTAATAAAAATGTCGGACTTTTGAGGCGTTCGATTCGAATTGATTTTTGAGATGACAGACGAGACACAGATAAAAAGAAAAATATAAAAAGCCGAAAGAAGACAAAGTTATAATATTCGCCGAATAAAATCAATCTCGTTAATAAGAAATGTACTTTTTCGAATTATAATAATAATAATAATAAAAAAAGAAGAAAAAAAAGAAACGTGCAAGAGATGAGTAAATAAATAATTCATATAAAATCGAATATGCTGAAGCAAAAGAACAAAAGAGGCAGCTGTGATGTTAGACGTAAGACCGGAGGCAGGTGTCAAATATGAATTTCTTTCCTCCGAGATATATAATTAATCTTTTTTATACATTTATATAGACTAAAATACAGATACAAATACCGCAAATATAGAAAACAATTTTGGGACTGTACGTTGACTATGATGACGACAAAGACGATGACGACGATGGAAAATTATAAAAATTCACTCGCAATACTCGACGATCAAATACACGATACACACACACATAGATACAAATTACATACATACATATACTGCGGACTTGAGTTAATCATTTAAATCAAACTCTCTAACACCATTTAGAAATATACGTATATGTCATTTTCATGAACGAATCTTCACGAATATTTGAGATACCAGATGTAATCACGTGTGTTTGAATATGTGATTGATCATATCTTAGATCATTTAGTCGCGCATTGTTAGTATTTTTAAAAAATTGAGAAAAAGTAATTAAAAAAACGAAAAAGAAGAAAATAAAATAAAGAAGAACAACACCACCGACATGGGACGAAGGAAACGATTGAATTAAAAAAAGAAAAAAAAAACAAATTCGATTCGAGCAAATATGGCGGCTAAATTAATTCATTTCATTTCATTTTTCATTTTATTTCTCGTTGCCAATCACAAACTTCGAACAATTTTCGTTTGTTTTTTTCAGGCTGACTTCCTTATCTTTTTTTTTTTTTTTTTTTATTTTAATTCTTATTCTTTCGAGAAAAGAAGCGTTATTCGATCATTCGAAAGAAAGAGCGAAGAAAAAAGAGACAGAGAATGTTTGAAAGCTTGAGTGCGTGCGTGAGTGTGCGCGTGATAGAAAGAGTGCGAGTTAAATGATGGTATGCATTTATGAAATAATATTGAATCTTTTTATTTAAAAAGAATCCTGTGTACATTTTTGCTCTTATAAATATGAATCAAAAAAAAGAAAGAAAAAGAAAAAAGAATAAAAATTTTTAATCCGCGCAATTTTGTTAACGAACGCATAATCACACACACGGAGGAAAATAATAATAATAATAATATTAATAATAATAATAATAATAATAATAATAATAATAATGATAATGATAATAATAATAATAATAATAATAATAAATACTACCGTTCGTTTTTAATTACGATTGATTTAAAAAATAAAATGGAAAAAAATATATTTAAAGAAGAATAAATAAAATAAATAAATAAATAAATAATATATCTCTCGAAGAAAAAAAAGAAGAAGAGGAGGAGGGAGAAGAAGAAGAAGAAGAAGAAGAAGAAGACGAAGCAGAAAACGAAGAAGATGCGGGAGAGGACGAAGAAGAAAATTCACGCTCTTTCAAAATAAATCGGGTCCCCCCCGAATGTGTAAAAGTTCATCTCTTATTATTATCGTCAATAAATTTGACAGTAAATATTAATATAATAATGAGGATTTTATTCGTTTTAAATTATAAGAATACGCGCGTAGAGAGAACGATTGAGTAAGATTTGTTAATAATCAATTTGCGTAAGATTTGTTAATAATTAATTATCGTTAATTTCTTTTTTTTTTTTTTATCTTCTCTTCTCCTTTTCATTTCGTTTTCTTTCCTCTTTCTTTTTTTCTCATTATTACGTTTGATTTTATTTTTCGTCTAAGAAAAGCGTGATGGGGGGGTGAGGGGGTAGCAGAGAGGGATGACCCTATCGGATTTCTCGATTATACGATAATTAATATCGATGTTTAGGTTGAAGAAACAATTTTTGTCTCGATTCATTTAGAAATTGTCGCGTGTCCGATAAATAAATGTACAAAATTAATCGATTTAATAATTCATTATTAACAGCGAATCTCTTTTTTAAAAGAAAGAAAAACAGAAAAAAAAAGAAATATAGATATTTTCTAAGAAGCTTTTTCCTTTTCGACGTTGTTTCGCCCAATCTAAGACTGTGTAAAGGAGAGACGGGGGGGGGGGCGGCTGGCTTTTGTAATATATATATGTAATGATTCTATACTAATTAAACGAAATATGAAATTGGTAATTAAATTATCCAATTGATTACACATTCGAGTGTATTAATTACGATTACTTGAGACGAAACAAATCTTTGTTTCTCACGAGAGAGAGAGAGAGAGAGAAAGAGAGAGAACTAAATCTATTTTTATAGATTTAATTTTCATTTCGTTAATGTGCTTTCCTTTTTTTATTTTATCCTCCCGTCTATATCGACTTTTATTTTCTCTCGAAAGCTTACCGCTCGTTGCTCGGCTTTTAATTAAACAATTATTTTTATTATTATTATTATTATTATTATTATTTTTGCAATATGTATAAATAAAAAAAAAGGGAATGAAAGGGAGAGTGAGAATGAGAGAGAGAGAGAGAGAGATAGTTATGATATTAAGTCTATGACTTAGAAATAAGCACTCGAAAGATAAAATTTTTCTTTGAACAAAATATTCTCGATTATTAATTTGAACGATCGAGAATACGATTGAATAATTTCTTCGTTTCGAAAAACTAAAGACTCAGTAAATCAGGATCTCATTTTCGGAATCTTAACCGTCCCCAAATAAATAAATAAAAAATAACAAAAATAAAGAGAGAGAGAGAGCGTGCAATGCTTAGAGCTTAAGAAGAGAGAGAGAGAGAGAGAGAGAGACGACGACGAAACAACGATAAGAAAATAATAATAAAAAAAGAAAAAAGGGTGGTGCTTTTTTATGAACTCTTATTTCTTATCATCTATCGTCTATCTAATCTAATCTTATCTAATTAATCTTCGTCTATGAAAGACACATGGCTTAAAAGATGTTTAAGGGATATTAAGAAGGGTGTTGCGTATCTGAGAATACGCATAAGATTTCTCTTTAGTTTTTCCTCGTTGTTTTTTTTTTTTATTATTTTTCTTATCTTTTTTTTTTTTTTCCTTTTTTCTACTATATATTTTTATATTCTTTTTATTTAATTTAATTTAGATTTATAAGAGAACAAAATATAAACAACTCGTGTGGATAGGGTCTGCGTTCGTTACGAAAGATCGTCGCGAACTTATTTTTCCCCCCGATCGTTTGTTCGATAGAAAAAAAACATAAATAAAAATAAGAAAAAAAAAAGAAATAAATAAATAGATAAATAAATAAAGAACGAAAGAAAGAAAGAAAGAAAAAGGAAGGAAAGATACAAATTTCTCATTTTTTTTTTAAAAATCCGTTTTGAAGAATAGTCCTCTCGTCGTGTGCGCATTACTAATTTTTTATTTTTATTTTTAAACAGATAGATAGATAGAGAGAGAGAGAGAAATATGGAAAATATGAAAGGGTGAATAGAAGATAAAGAAAATACTAACTAACGTAGAAAGGACTGGGGTTTAGAGATAGTTTCATGGGGAGGGGGAAGGGGGAGGGTTTTAAAAGACGATGTTGTACAAATGTTCGCGTGTACATATTTATTAATTGAAATAAATAATTAGAGAGAGAGAGAGAGAGAAACGTGTCGAAGAAGCCGTATGCGTGTGTATGTGTGAAATAGAAAAAGAAAGAATGAGAAAGAATGATTGAATTTTTCGTGTAGACGGATAACAAAAAATCGTGGTTATAGTGCGTCTTATTAAACAATTTATTGCTCGTTGTAATAAAACTCTCTTAGGAGATATACATTATAAATTCTAAATAATTATATTTCTACGTATATATATATATAATAATAAAAAAAAAATAAAATAAAAATAAAATAATAATAAATAAATAAATAAATAAATAAATATATATATATATATATGTATGTATGCATATATATATAGAAGTATGAATGCATGAATATATATATATATATATATATATATATATATACATATAGATATAAATAGTTTAAAAAGAGAAAGAAAAGGAAGTACTTTCTAAGAATTCTATTCGTAAGTATCTCGACAAAAAAAAAGTAAAAGGTGCCACCGTATCGTGCAGCTTTATGATGATCTATCGCGAGAAATATTAACGTAACAACAAGTTTTATCGTAATCAGTACAATACGTGGGGCACCCTTGTATTATAACACTATATATATATATCTATCTATATATATATATATATATTGTATCACCTATGTTTTTGTATTTGGTAATCTAAAAGGATATCTAATTAACGAACAGAAGGTTAATAGAAAGTATATTATATATATTTGAGTAAAATCGTGTCGAGTGTTGGTGTTATCCACGACCAGATGAGATAAATTATCCTTTTACTACCCCTGCCCCCCACTTCTTCCTTCTTCTGCTGCCTCCTGCTAACCCTCTCCTTCCCTGCTGTGTTTTAAAAAATCAGGTAATGTATTTAGAAAGTCCTAGGTGATTCTATATAGTTGTAAATGCTAATTAATACCGATTAACAAACTGTCCTGGATAAACTCAACGTTCGCTTACTCATAACTTATTATATACCATCGTCTGAGAAGAAACACACACGCATACACACAGAAAAGAAAAAAAGAAAACGAAAAAGAAAAAAAATAATAATGATAAACAAAAAAAAAAAAAGGTACGTTCGTAAAGAAAAATAAACATAAGTATATATCAATCGTTCGGCTCATTTCACCCCCGTGTTAACCCTTTTGTTTTATTCTTTTTCTTCATTTGTATGTTGAGAATGATTTGTTTTTTTTTATCATTTCTATATTTATGCGAAGTATAGTATTTTCTTTTTTTTTTCCATTCTCTCTTTATTTTTATGTTTAGAATACAATTTGCATGTTAAAATATATTTTATAATTAAAGCTATTATGTGTGTGGTATATATATGTATAGTGTTATACTGAGATACATTATTGCGACTAATTCATAATGGAAATTCCGTGTATGGAGTGAACTTTTGCGTGCATTTAAAAGAATAATGAAAGGTCGATTTATTAGAGAGCAAAATAATTTTGTAAATCTATAGACTCTTCGTTCCTCCAACGTGTATGTCTGCAAAGAACAACAAATTAATGGTACGTATTGTTAGTGTGATTAACTTCAATTAGTTTACTCACAGTTTTGGTAGATCTTTGATGTATCGTACTTTTTGATTATCATCTATTTTGTAATCCTCGATTTTACATTTTTCTTGCCACGCTTTCGTAGGTTTACACAATGTCGAGGTATTTGTATTATTTAATTGATATTTCCGCAATGTTCTCGATTTATTTAATCGAGTTTTATTCGTACGCGATAGTTGCATCCTTCTTTTTCTAACGTATTCCTCATCCTGTTTCCTTTAATTATGATTATTGATTAAAATTAATTTGTTTATAATTAAATAAAATAAATTCGCAGTGTGCGAGAAAATACGAAGACGTACCTAAATTCTTTGATCAAAATTGGATCATATTCTTGAATATTTTGTAATTCCTTTTTCGAATTTTCTAATAATTTATCCATCGATTTTTTATTCCTATAATCTCGTAAACTTTCTCGTATATTTTCTATCCTAATTCTTGTACGTTTTTCATCCAATGCTCGTTTAGATTCTAATCGCAATTTCGACTGTTCTTCGTCCATCAATCGTTTCTGTTCTTTTTCCAATTTCCACTTTTTTATTAATTCCTTTTTATTCAGATTTTTATCGGCAACTAAGTCGGATCTATTTTCCTTGTCGTTAAGTATATCTTTGTTTACAACATTCGAAGGAATTTTTTCAATTGGTAGATTATTTTGATCGATAATTCCTTCGTTTTGTAATTTTGTAACTTTGTTTAATTCCTTTCGCTTTCGCCATTCTTTTATTTTTGATCTTTGCTTCTCTCGTAGATCGAGATATAATTTGTACCAAGTTTCATGATTTATTATCGTTTCTATCGTCAAGTCTGGACACTTTCTTCTAATCGCGTTAACCAATGTTGGTACGTTTTTACACTGTTTTCGTATTTTTAAAAATAACGAATGATCCTCGTTGCTCCAATGTTGAGTGTAACCTTGGAATCAAACAACATTTCTATTTAAATTTCCTTGTAAAATGTCGGAACGTTTTTTAAATCGAATTTAGAAGCACCTGTTTTAGCGATCAACGTATGAAAATCTTCGATCTCTTCGTAATCATCGTAATCCTCGTGATTTTTTTTCTTATCTTTGTTAAGAGAAGACAAATCTATAGTTGATGATTTGATTGCTAAATTCACTGAATTATATTTATGTAAACGCGATGAAAATTCTTTTAAATCAGAGTCCAATTCATTTCCTTTTTCGGATAACGTTTGAAGAGGACAAGTATTCTTAAAATCGTCCAATTTTTTCGATATTCCAATTAGTTTCGATTTCAATTTGTTTACATCTAAATCAACGATCAAAAGTATTTATTTAAATCGATAAGTAGGGACTAAAATTTACATGAAATTTATTACCTAATTGTTGAATTTGTTCGGGGTCGGATATGATTAGTTTAACTGTCTTAACGTCGTTACTAATGTCAGAAATAGTTTTACGTAGAGTTGAAACAATATTTTGTCTACATGATACAAAAACAAAGGTTATACAAAAAACATGAATGTAACGAAATATTATAAACATCGAACGTACCTTTTGGCAGACAGTTCCTTCTCTTCTCTCGACAAACTTTTAATAACATCAGCATCGAGTTTCATATTATCTATTAAATTAACGAGTCCTCTCTCTAAAATATATTCCTGATTTTTTAATTTCATTAAACCCTTTAAATATTCCGATTTTTTAATCTTTTTTATTACCGACTTTACTTTGTTTTCTTCCACATTTTCACTGTTTTCTTTTCGCGTATTCATATTCGATTAATGTACACAACTATAAGGGGAGATTATTTATAATTATAGGAGATACTTTTTAAAAGAGTTTCGATTTCTTATTGTGCGTAGGGAATCGAACGGCTGTGCGTAGCACGTGCGTTTCCATGGCGATTTACGAAAGGTGTGCGTACACCTGCTCTTTTTAAAACGAAACGTATAAAACTATAAAAAAAGAAATAAATATAAAAATAATCTACACAGAGATATATATATCTTAATTTCGACGAAATAAAACAAAGAACAATATCGATGAGATATTTAAAAAAATTGTATAATAAAAAGTAAGATAAAAAAGTAAACTACATTATCGACCGCATATATGAGAGGTGTTCTCGCTTACCGACGGATTAATAGTGCTCTTCCTTATCGACTAATCGCTCCTGTTCGTCGCTATTCAGTGGCGCCCTCTAAAACGCCCGTCTTAGATCGTCAACCAATCGGAGACGCAGGATGCTCGTTTGGCTTTGAAAACGCGGCATTTATACGGGTGGACTGTACGTAGGCGCTTCAGTCTCTGGTTGGGACGCGAAAGTTTAGGAGTGTGGCTTTACGACGGATCCTCGGATTACGCGAGGCGCTCATATACACAGAGAGAGAGATAGAGAGAGAGGGAGAGAAAGAAATAGATAGAATATAACAACAACACACAACATAGAGATAGATAAAGTCCCGATCATATCACAGTTGATACATTGTTTACGTTATTCTCGCAGATGCAAAAAAAGGAGAGGTTCGAAATCGAAGACAACGACAAAGAAGAATCAGGAAATTTTTTCTAATATCGACGATTTCAATCTTTGCTTTAATTATTGCATTTAGCAAGTTTTTATTGTCGATCGGCCTAATAATCATCGTCATCATTCCCTTTCAAACGACGACGACGACGACGACGACGATTTAGCGTCGTTCTGTCGTCTTTTTCTTTTCTTTTTTTTTTCCTTCTTCTTCTTCTTTTTCTTCTCTCTCTCTTTTTATTCTTGAAAATCATTCGAGAATCGAGCTACGCGATTATTAAACCACGAAATGCTCGTCGTTGCTACATGCCGGAAAATTTCGTGATGTAGGCATTCGATCAATCGTAGTGATAGAAGAACCAAACCCCTGCTCGTGGTTATTATACTTCGACGAAGAGTTTCGTTATTGTTAGAACGCGCGCGTACGGGCGATTATTAATTTTTTTTTTTTTTTACACCGACTCGATGAACATACATATATATATGTATAATATTGGATAATATATTCCGGTGTGATTTATGCGATTTTTTTTCTCGTAAATGTACATCAACCACAACTGCACCTGAGGATCCAAGCTTGACTAAACAATACATTCACGCGTGAGTATATACTTTTCTATTTTTTCTTTATATTTATTATACTTTTTTCTTCTATCGCATTTTATACGATCGATGTAATAAAATTTAGGTTAATTAATCAATGAACATTTTGTCTATTGAAAATTTGTCGACTTTAATTTAGAGTCGTTATTAGAACGTTGATAGTTAACTTGATTAACGTAGTAGTTAATTTACTCGATAATCGAATTCAATTGTTTTGTTTTTTCAATACTATTTTTATTACTCGATCGTTCGTATTATCCCGTGAACTTTCTTCTCGTGTTCTTCCTAAAGTTCGTACATAAATAATGGGTAGAATAGAATGTTTGAGTTTGCGTGGAAGAATAATCGAAGAGAGGAGAGACTACGTTGTTCAGTTTTGATGAAAAAAAGAAAACGTTGAAATACTTGAATTGTGTGTGTTTGAAAAATTTATTGAATTTATTAGAACAAAACAAGTTAAGTATGAGAGACATGTTTTTACTTTTACGTAAGTTGAAATATTTGTTGTTGGGTATCTTAGAATCTGTTAATTCAAAGTTCTCATTAATTACGTAGCAAATTACACAGATAATAGATGGATAATCTTGAAAATGTTTCTCCACGAGATCTTACTCTCGAAACAAAAGCGTTAAAGGTGATAGTAATAGCACAGTGGTGGTGGTGTATTATAGATTAGTATTAGTTATAGTATAAGTATTTAAAATAGGTATCGTGGAAAATAATGGCGGGAACGATCGTGACTCGGAAAAGTCTCTCTTACATAGGATTAATACGGCAACTTCAAAAGCGTGCCGATTGAAATTCGAGATAAGGAAATCTCGTGCACTGGGATTAGAGAATTAGAACGGGCCTGGTTTATGAGAGCTCGGGATGTGTCATTATCTCGTTTCTTCAACGAATAGAAAGGAAGCGACTTATATACATACTACTTACTTATACAGTACACACACTATCCATCTCTCTTTCTCTCTCTTTCTCATTATTACAATGTTGACTCGGGCGTGTAAGTTTGACCTCGCAGATATACATTTCATTTTTTTGTATATTTAATTAATGAGTATTGCAAAAGAAAGATAGAATTACATATGATACATGTATACGAATATTTATATTGATTTTATAATTCGTACACGTATACACACATATGCATAACCAGGGTTGGGAAGTATCTCTGTGAATATTAATAAAAATGAATTTTTTGTTATATTTTTATAGTTTTATCGATAAAATTAAGACGAATAATTAATTGCAAATTTATAGGAGTAGCATGAATTACATATAATACATGTATACGAATATTTATATTGATCTTATAATTCGTACACGTACACACACATATGCATAACCAGGATTGGGAAGTATCTCTGCGGATATTAATAAAAATGAATTTTTTTGTTATATTTTTATAGTTTTATCGATAAAATTAAGACGAATAATTAATTGGAAATTTATAGGAGTAGCATGTAATTTATTTGAAAAACAGTACGATGGGTGTGATTCTTTGGGTCACCCTGTATATGCATATTATTAGGTCGCGATGCCGTAACGATAGATACGAGGAAATAGAGAGAGAGAGAGAGAGAGAGAGAAAGAGAGAATTTTTATCGAATTGAACAGTAAAGTTTCTGCACGCCTCGCACCCGCAAACAAAGGACGGATCGTATCGGAAGTATGTGTGCAAACTTTCTTTGTCAGACTTATCCGGCAAACGATTTTAACTCTAATATCATTTTGCAAGCGATTCTTCCCTAACAATCATCTATCCTCTTCCTATTTGTGTTATTTTCTGATCGTGAATTAAACTCGATCGAATGATCACGATTATTTTCTAGGACGAACGTAATATTGTTTTATCATTCGATTGTTTTGTTGAAATTTTGTTTTTTTTTCTTTTTTTTTTCTTTTCTTATCGGTAAAAATTTACATAATAATTTTACGTTTGTAAAAATTAATCGATGTCAATTTTAAAAAATTGATTTTAATTATTGATTTTCATATTATTAAACGTTAGTGTTTTCTTATTTTAAAATATAAAGCAAACGAGTTTTGCACACGGTTGTTTAATTACGAGAAATAGAAAATGGAAATTCGAGAGAGAGAGAATTAGTAGTCGTAGTTGGCGATTATCTCAACGGGTAGTTTCGTCAGTAATGACTCGATAACTCGATAATGATTGTATTTGCTAGAACGATTACTTTGAACCGTACCGAAGGTTGAAAAGTTCGACGAGAATCAACGACTATCTGCTTCGATGTAGATTACGACGAGAAGATGAACACAATTTCCCATCATTCTCTTTCTTCTTTCTACCTTTCTTTCTTTTTTTTTTTTATTCGTATAATTTAAAAAAGAAATATTGAAACGAGAGAACATTTTTCTTACACATATATGTAGGATATAAAAAAAATACTATTAATATTTATTAATATTTTTGGTATACACAAATAAATTTGTTTTTACACATTTCCATAGTACCGAATTACCGAATAATTTACTTTGTCTTTTCAAGATGAGATATCTTAGATATTTATTTTTCTAGGCACGTGATACGCATTATGCTCCTGCACGCTCACCACCCACAAACGATTTCCCCATTTATTTTCAACGTTTAATCCTCCCGTCTAGATTGCGAGTAACATCCTGAAATTGGCTGTGCTTTCGTGAACCATAGGATTATCCGCCGTGACTAATTGTAGGTGCATGAGCGCGAGAGTATCGGTCTTCTTTATTTTTTTTTTTTTTCGATGAAGGAAATAAACAAAAAGAAAACGAAAAAAAAAAGAAAAAAAAAGCGACAGAGAAAGAGAGAAATTAGAAAATTAGAATAAAAATCGAATTATTGTATACAGGATTTGGGGTCTCGAAACAAAAAAACATTTTTTTGACGAAGTGCAATTGATGTTTAGAAAAAAAAAAAACATTTGGTTTATTCTGTAGATTGTAAAAAAAAACAAAAGAAAAAAGGAAATAAAGAATTCGCATAGAAATTTCTTTGACAAAGTCAACCATAGAGCCAGGTGACATTTATGCGAGTTTCGTAGACACTTTAAAGATGTTTTTATACGGAGAAAGGAAAGAGAAAATAGTTTACGGTCTTTCGTGTCGGAGTGATTTGCATTGAAACGGCCATTGTGGATGGTAATCGAGTATTTTCCATCTGACACGGTACTACGATCGTTTTTCTATGTCTGTCTTTAAGTAACTCTTGCTTTTAAACGTTTCCCTTTTTTATTATTATTATTATTATTTTCTTTTCTATTTCCTCGTGCGTGTATTCCTTTCGACGACGTACTTTCTAATCCTTCAAAATTGCCGAAATTTCATTTCACACAATTTTCTTCTTTTTATTTATTACAAAATAGGACCCGTGACATTCTCGAATTTCTTTAATATTTCCGACAAATTCAAACAAGACGTGCTCTATAAAACCCGAACGAAAGAATAGATTTTCTCAATAATAAAATTTGATATTGTTTGTGCATTTATAGGAAAATCGTGACGAGACAATATCGTAACTTTTTTCAAATTGTAAGAGAAACGTTCTAAAACCTAAATTCTTACCTAACGCTCTTCTACAAACCAGATGTTCGTCTCCTAGTGTTAGGGTATAAGAATTGTTTGAAAGGTAGAATCCTAAAATGACCTACATTTTAAATTACAGAATTTTCCAAAATTCTTTTCTATTTTTCTTTTCCTTTTACTACGCACATTTTCATTCGATTATTTATCATTCGATCCCGTGCAGTTATTTTTTAATAAATCTTCTATTTCCTTAGAGAAAAAATACTTTTCATTTCTTTTGATGATTTTCTATCGTAGTCAAGTTATTCAAATTAACGAATAGATCGAGCTTAGAATATTCAATTTTACAGATAAAGAAAAGAAGAAAGACGAATGAATACATTGGTATATAGATTATAAAAGAGTGTGTAGGTGTGTGAAAGAGAGAAAGAAAAATAGTGTGAATCGTAATAGAAATAAAAAAGAATCTAAGTATATGAGTGTGTGTGTGTCTGCGTGAAAGAAATAAAAAAATAGTACGTAAATGTGCAAAAGAGAGAGAGAAAGAGAAATAATATAGATTACATGAGAAAGATTGCGTGGAAAATAAATAGAGTTAGTATAATAAACCTAATTGTATTTGCCAAAATTCCTCCAACACGGAGTCCTCCGGCGATTGGATTAAGCTTATTATAAGGAGGTGAAAAGGTGAATTAGAATAAATAAAAACACGTGGTTGAGCCAATAAGTGCAATGCTTTATTGGCTCGTCAGGGAAAAAGCCTTGCGGCAAAAAACCCTGGTTGTTATTAATACAATGGACGACGATGGATAACGGACATAGTCCGTAATCACTTCTCGTCACGATCACCCGGATGGGTAATCAAGTTGAAAGAAATAAAAATTATATCTCTCACCGTTAATTGTCGCCTCTACCTCTACTACCGGGTTACCACCTCTACGTCTATTACCGGGTATATCTCTAAGACGTATTCGTCTCAACAGATGAATTCCTTGCCTCTCTCTCTAATATTCCTTTCGCTTGTAGTCTCCGATTAACTTGTCTCCAAGTGTCCTCGTAGGCGTCCAGCGGTTGAATAGACCGAATGTCTTTTGTAATGGGCCCTGCAGGGTGCTCTCACTCGACGGTCGAGTGGTGGGGTTATGCATGCTAGTTACTAGTAACTCTCTATCGAATTAGTGGGCGCATAGTAATCTCGTATTTTAGTTACAATCGATTTTCGGCTATGATCGATTCCGATCGTACATACTCCCCCCGTTGAGAGGGTACCTATCAACAATATTCTTAACCTACGTAGGTATGACGTTAATTTCTTAATTTAGGTTACAATGGGTTTGTCGTAGATCGTTTAGCGTCGTTATAATGTCGCTGGCCAGGCGACTTATATATCTTGTATATCTTGTACGTACAAGCTTATCTATTGCAAATTACATTATGTCTTAATATTTCGTCTAGCGTGCATACTTAAACTATTCATCTATCACTTAATAAAGGACAGATGGTTGTCGCGTTTCGCTTGATGTTTCCGTGAGTAGTTTTTATGGTTACTACCCGAACCACGTCGTCTTCTCCGGGATGGACGTCTATGATCCGTCCCAATTGCCACCTCATGCAGGGTTGATTTTTATCGATGAGGATGACTATTGTGTCCTTCTCCAGTTTATATTGGGAATTATTCCATTTCTGTCGTTTCTGCAGCTCGCGTAAATATTCGATGTACCACCGTCGCCAGAAGTCTTGTCGCACCTTTGTAATGTGCTTCCATGACGATAGTCGATTTATCGGCGTGTTTTCGTAGTTTTCTTCTGGTAGCATATTAAGAGGTCTTCCTACTAAAAAATGTGCAGGTGTTAGAGCTGTCGCATCGTTCGGATCTGACGAAATAGGGCATAAAGGTCTCGAATTTAATATGGCTTCGATTTCGATCGCGAATGTGTTCAGTTCCTCATATGTAAATAAGGCTTCTCCTACCACCCGTCTAAAATGGTGTTTGAATGACTTAACCGCGGCCTCCCATAGACCTCCGAAATGAGGTGATAATGGGGGGTTGAAGTGCCACGAGATTCTTTGGTCGGTCGCGTAATTATGGATCTTTGTTTTGTACTCTTCCGATTCGATTAACGCGTATAATTCCCTTAATTGGTTGTTCGCCCCGACAAAATTGGTACCGTTATCCGAATATACGTGCGATGGAATCGCTCTTCGCCCCGTGAAGCGTCGAAAGGCGGCCAGAAAAGCGTCTGTTGTCAAGTCGCTGACTAACTCGATATGCACGGCCTTTATGCACATGCAGACGAAGATGCACCCGTATACCTTCACGCGACCCTTATTTCGGTATTTCTTTTCTTTCACATAGAGTGGACCAAAGAAATCCACTCCAGTGTGGGAAAACGCGATGGTTTCTTGGACTCGAGATCTCGGTAGATCGCCCATTTTGTATTGTATGCCAGATGCACGGAATCGAATGCAACGTACGCAATGACGTACGATTTTTCGCACTTGATTCTTACCGTCCAAAAGCCAAAATCGTTGGCGTATAGCGTAGAGAGTAGTTTGTATGCCGGCGTGAAAATTTTGTTCATGGAATTTCCGGATGAGGAGATCGGTCACGTGGTGGTGCGATGGTAATAATATTGGACATTTCTCCTGGAAAGGTAAGTTCGCATTCTTTAATCGGCCTCCTACTCGAATCAAGCCCGTTTCATCGATGATTGGGTTTAGCGCGGCGAGTCTTGCGCCCTTTACTCCCCCCGATTCAGTTAATCTATCCTTTTCGGCGCGAAATTGTTCATTTTGTATGAGCCTGAGTACGTGTCGTTCTGTATCTATTATTTCCGCGGTCGAAATTTCTCCCCGATATGAATTGGTTTTGACCCATCTTCTACATCTAGCTGTGATTCGTAATAATCGCGTGTAGTTAGAGAATCGCCGAAAGATGCTCTCCGGTTCGATCCGTGTCATCAATAATGGAATTTTTTTAAGTTCGGGTAGTTCGTCTGTCTCTGTTTCGGTCTGAATTGGCCATTCAAGTTCCGGTCGGTGAAGCCAAGAAGGGCCATGAAACCACGAATTGTTTTTTATGAATTCGCGTGGAAGTTGTCCGCGAGATAATGCGTCCGCGGGATTGTTCTCTGTACGTACGTGCCGCCACGTGATCCCTACACAAATTTCCTGGATTTCGCGTACGCGATTCGCCGTGAATTGTTTCAACGTGTTGGGATCCTTTCTTAACCAACCTAATACAATCGTGGAATCGGACCAAAAGATTATCTTGTTAGGTCTTATTCCGCAAGATGCCCGAATCTCTCTATATAGTCGAGCAAGCGTTAATGCTCCACACAATTCTAATCGCGGTATGGTCGTGTCCTTAAGTGGAGCCACGCGGCTCTTCGCGCAGAATAATCGTATGTGTACGTTACCAACTTGATCTCGCGATCTTACGTATAAACTGCCACCGTAACCCGCCTGACTCGCATCGCAAAATCCGTGGATTTGTACTTCAATGTGATTATCAATGATCAAACGTCTTTCAATGGTCAAATTGTCAATTAATTTTAATTGTTCTGCGAACCTTGTCCAGGAGGAATGCAATGCATTAGGTACCGACTCGTCCCACTCGACCTTAGTTTTCCAGCAATCTTGGATCAAGATTTTAGCTGTTAAGATAATGGGGCCTAATAATCCCAGTGGGTCATATATTTTCGCGATTTCCGACAGTATCCGACGTTTTGTGATTTTCTCATGAAGGTCTATCGGCGCGACTGTATAGATCAAATGATCATGATGTGTATTCCATGAAATTCCGAGTGTCTTTAGGATCGATGTTTCTCCGGAGAAGAATTCGACGTTAACCTTTTTTGTATCTAATTTATCGAGAATCGGCCTATAATTGGAAGCCCATTGCCGTATGTTAAAACCGCCTCGTTTTAATATCTCGATGGTCTGGTCTCGTATTCTCCCGAGTGTCTCTACATCGTCGGTTCCCGTGATGAGATCGTCGACGTATAAATCTCGGTTTAGAATCTCAGCTCCGAGGGGATAATTGACGCTTTCATCCGTCGCTAGTTGCTTTATGGTCCGAATGGCGAGAAAGGGTGCTGACGCTATACCGAATGTAACCGTATTGAGCTCGAACGTACGAATTCGATCCTTATGTATCCAAAATATACGTTGATATTGCCGATCGTCCGGATGTATCCATATCTGTCGATACATTTTCTCTATATCCGCGGTTAACACGTATCGATATGTACGAAATCGCAGTAAATGCTCCACTAATGTGTCCTGTATCGTAGGCCCGACTAACAATGTACTATTAAGGGAAATGCCCTGACTATTCTTTGCAGAAGCGTCGAATACGACTCGAACCTTCGTCGTTGTGCTGGTTGATTTAATAACGGCGTGGTGGGGAAGATAACAGCCGCCCGTCGGGTCGTCCTCGACAAGCGACATGTGTCCTAATGTTAAATATTCCTGCATGGTGCGCTCATACTCTTTCCGAAGTTCCGGGTTCGCGTTCAACTTTTTCCATAGGTTGTGGAAGCGACGTAAAGCTATATGATACAGCTCGCTGTAATCGTGTCCCTTTTCGCGGAATGGTAAACGCACTATATATCGTCCCGTTTCGTCGCGTTTTGTATTTTGAGTATAATGGGTTTCGCATTCTACTTCCTGTGTTCCTTCCGTTCGCGTCACGATCGCGTCCTCGATTAACCAAAACCTTTCTAATTGGTCTCTCAACTCTGTGGTCGCGAACAGTGCGGTTTTTTCTTTTGATTCTTCCGAGTCGATTCCGCCGACGACTACCCAACCTAACTGCGTCTTTTGAAGTATTAGATCGCCGCGGGCGCGTGACAAACGAAATTGTCCAACGGACATAAGGGATAACGTGGCTCCGGAACCTATCAAAATATCCACTGGTCGCGGTAAGTGAAACTGAGGGTCTGCTAATTTTCGATCGATTGGAATCTTAATAAGTTCTCGAGGAAAGACTTCGCTTGGAACTTGGTCGGCTATCTTGGGTACGATGAGTAATGAAAGGTTCCGTTTATATCGACTATCTAAGGATTGAATTGTTATCTCGATAATACCCGTCGATCGAGTTCGTGTATCATTAATGGCATTGATAGGAATTGAATACGGTCTGATTGGTAAACGTAATTCCTTCGCGACGTCTTCGGTTATAAAATGCGCTGCTGCGCAGGTGTCTAATAGTGCGCGGCATTGCTTATAAGTTCCGTCCCCCCTTCTCACGCGACACATCGCGCTCATGAGTAATTGAGGCGTTGTGCCTCGCGGGTTAACATGAAAAACTGGCCTAAGTCACAATGTTTTAGAATCGGTTTGAGACGCGGTCGCGACAGCTTCCCTTTTTGGCGACGGGCTTTCATAATTTTCCGCGTGATTATTTGAATCAGTTCTATGTAACGATGTATGATGCGGTCTGCAGCAAATCTGACAAAGTGGACCTGAACAGTTTCCTACATGTCTTTTTAAACAATTTGGACATAATCTCCGAGATTTTACTACTGTCCATCGCTCGAGCGGTGTCATGCGTCCGTATCGACTACAACGAAATAGTGCGTGAGAATCTCTTTTACAAAGGGTGCATTTCTGTTTAATCTCCGTGAGAAATGTACGCGTGGGTCTTACAATTTGTCGTTTCCGCGGTCGTAACGCGGTCGGTTCGGTGCGTTTACGTTTTTCGCGGGGCTCGTCTTTGATATCCGTCGTTAGCTTCTCCGAAGCACTGTATCGGTGGTCTATCTCTTTTAAAAATTTATAGAGTTCCTTGAGGGTAGGGTAATCGTCCGAATTGAGTTGTCGATCCCATTCTTCCCGAACGCGACGAGGTAAAAGGCGCTCGATAACGCGCACTGTTAGGGCATGAGGCTCGTTAAACGAATCAATCATGTTGAGATATGCCTCCGTATCTCTTATGAGTTTTTGAATCCCTCTTGCCGAATCATCCTCGGAGTGTGTTAAATCCAGAATCGCGTCGAGAAGTCTTGCTAGCAGTACGCGTTTTCTATCGTATTTTTCTAATAATGCTTCCCACGCGAGTTTGTAATTCGACCCGTCCCCTGAATATAGTGTAATCACTTCGAGTGCACGGCCCTGCAATGCATCTCGAAGATAGGCGTGTTTTTCTAGATCGGATATGTCCGACCGCGCGTCTATCAGAGTTAAAAAACCTTTCTTAAATTCTAACCATTTTTCTAATCTTCCATCAAATTTAGGTATCTCAATTCGTTTTAATTTAATCGGTCGGTCGGTCGTACTCGTCTGATTTGAAATTATACTGTTATCGTTCGGAATGTTAGCCGCGGGTATTGGATTTGGGTGAACTCTTGCTTCTATGGCATGGTACCGGCGTAATATTAACATTACTTCTTGTATTTCTTCTTCCCCTAAATCCTCATCATCACACTCCAGTTGTGCCTGATCGTATGCTTCTAAGTGTTTCGTGATTTTCTTAAATCGACCTACTAATGTTGTTTCATCTAATCTCTCCCCTTCAATTTCTTGTTCAAAAATTGTCAATTGCATTTTTAATGTCCTTCGTAACCGATTCAAACGTTCCTTCGGTTCCATCGTTTACCGGTTTTAATTATCTTACTTTTCGAAGATGGGTTAATGTAAATTATGTTGAATACGAAGATTTTAATATATGAATTTTTGTTATAATGCGTCGGGTTTCCGATTACGCGGTTACGGTCCTGAGCTGTGAGTTGGTAAAGAAGGGGGTGGGGGTCCCTTATCTATCGGCTCTATCGACGTCACGATTTCGTCGTTGCTTAATCTTATGTTTGAAAAAGTATCGTTGCTAAGCGATGTAACCGTGGAAACTGTTATCGCTCTTTGTCCGAAAACAAAGCGATTTGAAAATATGTATCGTTGCTAAGCGATGTAACCGTAGAAACAAAGCGATTTGAAAATATGTATCGTTGCTAAGCGATGTGACCGTATAAACTGTTATCGCGCTCTTTGTCCGAAGACAAAGCGATTTTCAAATTCTATTAATATACGTTACTTCGGTTAAAATTTGAAGTGGATTCGAATGAGTTATTTCCGATTTTAATATACCAATTTAGTAAGAAAGATGAGAGAAAATAATAAAATTTATACTAGAAATTACGAACTTCTACGGGGTTCGAAGACGTAATTTCCTATAGAATATTTTATAATATTTAAAGCGGATACGCATAAACGTATGCACAAATGATGCAATCTACTTATCTCCCTTTCGAATCCTTTGTGATGACTAGCTCGACGTGGCAGCGTGTATGTTCAGGAACTAGATTTTCTCAGTGGCGATTCCGTATACGCAGCTTCACTCAAACCAGGAATCAGAAATTCAGACCTCACAGGAGGCACCAAAATGTATTTGCCAAAATTCCTCCAACACGGAGTCCTCCGGCGATTGGATTAAGCTTATTATAAGGAGGTGAAAAGGTGAATTAGAATAAATAAAAACACGTGGTTGAGCCAATAAGTGCAATGCTTTATTGGCTCGTCAGGGAAAAAGCCTTGCGGCAAAAAACCCTGGTTGTTATTAATACAATGGACGACGATGGATAACGGACATAGTCCGTAATCACTTCTCGTCACGATCACCCGGATGGGTAATCAAGTTGAAAGAAATAAAAATTATATCTCTCACCGTTAATTGTCGCCTCTACCTCTACTACCGGGTTACCACCTCTACGTCTATTACCGGGTATATCTCTAAGACGTATTCGTCTCAACAGATGAATTCCTTGCCTCTCTCTCTAATATTCCTTTCGCTTGTAGTCTCCGATTAACTTGTCTCCAAGTGTCCTCGTAGGCGTCCAGCGGTTGAATAGACCGAATGTCTTTTGTAATGAGCCCTGCAGGGTGCTCTCACTCGACGGTCGAGTGGTGGGGTTATGCATGCTAGTTACTAGTAACTCTCTATCGAATTAGTGGGCGCATAGTAATCTCGTATTTTAGTTACAATCGATTTTCGGCTATGATCGATTCCGATCGTACACTAATCGTTAAAGTATAAAAATAAAAACTAATTTAATAGACTATATACGAAAGAGTGAGATAGCAAAGATGATAATGAGAGTGTGCGAAGAAAATAGAAAGAGAATATTATTAGAATATTATATTAATATTATTAGAATATTATTCAACGATTTTACAGATGGAGTAGTGGTGGATTTTACAGATGTATAGGTGTGTGAAAGAAGGAAAGAAAATAGTGTGAATCGTAATAGAAATAAAAAAAGTCTAAGTATATGAGTGTATGTGTGTCTACGTGAAAGAAAGAGAAAAATAGTACGTAAATGTGCAAAAGAGAGAGAGAGAGAAAAATAATATAGATTACATGAGAAAGATTGCGTGGAAAATAAATAGAGTTAGTGTAATAAACCTAATCGTTAAAGTATAAAAATAAAAACTAATTTAATAGACCATATACGAAAGAGTGAGATAGCAAAGATGATAATGAGAGTGTGCGAAGAAAATAGAAAGAGAATATTATTAGAATATTATATTAATATTATTAGAATATTATTCAACGATTTTACAGATGGAGTAGTGGTGGATTTTACAGATGTGTAGGTGTGTGAAAGAGGGAAAGAAAAATAGTGTGAATCGTAAGAGAAATAAAAAAAATCTATGTGTGTCTGCGTAAATAAAAAGTACGTGTAATAGTACGTAAATGTGCAAAAGAGAGAGAGAAAGAGAGAAAAATAATATAGATTACATGAGAAAGATTGCGTGGAAAATAAATAGAGTTAGTATAATAAACCTAATCGTTAAAGTATAAAAATAAAAACTAATTTAATAGACCATATACGAAAGAGTGAGATAGCAAAGATGATAATGAGAGTGTGCGAAGAAAATAGAAAGAGAAAGAGATGTAATATAGATCATGCGAGAAAGAGAATACGTACACGTGCGTGTATGTCTGTATGTGTATGTGAGAGAGAGAAAGAGTGAGTGAGTGAGTGAGTGAGTGAGTGAGAGAAAAGGAAGGCGTTGAGACTCGTTACGACTCTACCACTCCGTTTAAAAGTGAATGGAGAACCTGCTCATTCACAAGATTTTCTTCCGAGGGGGCGCGCTCGCGTGTCCGAGCTGTGTTGCCCAGCTTGCTTCTCGATCTTGCATGTGTGTGTATGTGTGTGTTTCAAAGAGAAAGAGAGAGAGAGAGGACGTTGTCGCAAGGTACAGATAAATCACGTGCGGATTTACTGCGTTTGCCGCATCTCATCGCGGAAAAGAAAAAAAGAAAAGAAAAGAAAAGAAAATAAAAGAAAAGAAAAGAAAGGGGAATAAAATGAGAACTACAGTGATTTTATTTCTCTTTCTCTCTCTCTCTCTTTCTTTTTTTCTTTCTCTTTCTTTCACTTTCATCTCTTTTTTCTTTTCTTTGTACTTTTCTCTCAACCCCTTTTTTCAGGGTTTATATACGTAGGAACAAAAATACGTATGTGTTGGTAGGCGTATATTTCTACACGTATACGGGTACTATAGCACATAGCAATTTTCTATTCGAAAATGCGTGAAAAGCTTTGAATTATGTATATGTGTGTGTGTGTGTACGCAGCTTTATAGAAGAGTACAGAAGGTTTTTTCTTCTTGTTTTTTTTCTTTTTTTAAAAGACTGGTTGGACGATTTAAAAAGATGAACGCTAGACTCGGTGCTGTTTCTGCTGCTGTTGCTGCAGTTCGCGGTGGTCGATCATTGCGCGAAAAGTCGGAAAAAAGAATTTGATATTCTCCCCCCTTATTTCGCTTTGAAACCGAATTCGTTTATATAATTTACGTTTTTTAAAAAAAAAAATACTGCGAGTGATTTTTTCAACGAAGCCACCTAGCACCAAAATCTTTTTTTTTCGATTTCTTTCGTAATTTGCGTCGCAATTAACGTCGCTTGGAAATCTCTCCATTTTTTTTTTTCCTTTTTTTTTCTTTTGTTCGTTCCACAATTATACACGCGCGAGTGTATCTTACGTATAATTATATTTATAAATATATTTTTTTAATTACACAATTCGTATATTTTATATATATATATAAATGCTTGTACGAAAGTGTGGAAATTATGAATATATATATAAATAATATATAATAATATATATATATATATTTTTTTTTATTTTATATATTTATATCTTTTTTTTATTTTATATTTATTTTTTTATTTTATATATATATATATATTTATTATGAAAATATAAATTATGAAAATTAATATCGTAACAGGTTTGATAAAGATAAGATAGAGAGAGAGAGAAGAAAAAAAAATCACAGAAAATTCTACAAAATAAATAGGGGCGGGGACTACTAAAAGCATGTCGACAAGGAAGAAAAAAATAACGAAGGTAGAAAAGACTAATCAATCTCGGCATACTCGAAAGGAGCTTAATGATAAACGACTTGAGAAATGTTACGGACATTATCGACCGTACGTCGAGCTTAGGGTTACACAAAGTCGAGATATCGCGATATTATTTTTGTTTCTTTTCTATCGTATACCGAACCCTACCTGCTTTTCTTTCTCTCTCTCTCTCTCTCTTTACAAGAGAAATGTTATGAACTCACAATCAGAGATATTCGTGATTTGCATGCGACACTATGAGACCCAACCATAACTACAACTTACAACTTACAACTACAACTAAAATTGTAATGACAACGATAAAAGGAACAGGTTCATTTTCTACGATCATGAAATAGAATGAATGAAATCGTAAAGCCTCTCTCTCTCTCTTTCTATTCGCATTTGTGTATGTGTGTGTGCGTGCATAGAAAGGGTCGTTGAGTGCTCGTGTCGTGAGAGGGTTGAACTTTTATTGGCTTCTTCTCGAGTCTCCTGGCTAGCGAATGCAATTATTATGCAAAATAATATGCTCGACCTCTTACGATTGAACCGATAAAAAGTCTCTGCTGCAAGTTTTTTTTTCGCGTCGTCGAATTATTCCACCATCGTCAATTTTTGCAATCATTCTTATACGATTTCTTCTCGATGTGTTATATTTTCTGGGCTGGGTCAAACATTATTTCTATACAAATATATTCCTTTCTTTGCTTTTTTTAAATCTAATTAACTATCACGTAGAAATCGTGAATCAAACGTCGTAGAAAAAGATCATTCGGTATTTGACTTTAAACCGAGATCCGCCATATTGATAAATTCGCACCGATGTGAAACTTTGCGTTTCTTTTTTTCTTTTGCGTTATATGCTAATCCCGTGTGTGAGATTTTCCATAGAATTAAAACGATTATTTAGCTTGGAATATATTCCTTCCTCAACCCACCCCCCCTCTTCCAACCCCCCCATCCTTCTCCTTCTCCTTCTCTTTTCTCTTTCTCGTATGATATTTGTTCTGTTTAACGGTAGCAACGAGAGAACATTGTAAACGCGTCCTGGGGGCCAGAGAACAACACGTCGTGTTCCTTCGGTACCAATAATTATGCAGAATCTGATATCCGTCTTCGTGTCTGAAGGAAAAGAGATCCGCATAGTCGATACTTAATGGCCCGTAAAAGAGGGAATGGACCATTAATTGCGACAAAGTTCTCCTATCGATAACAAACGCCAGATTCACGTTTCTTATTTTCTTAACTATTTTTTTTTCTTTTTTCTTCTATTTTTTTTTCTTCATTTGCTATTTCATTCTCTTTCGTATACAATTATTCTATAAATATATCATATAGAGATAATATTTATGACAATTAAACTAGGTCAATCAATTAATATTTTTATTTATTTTACGTTACAATTATTTATATCGCAATTTTTATTTTTGTATATTAAAAAAAGGAAACAAAGAACTATGGCCGAATGTATTTTTTTTCTATAAATATATCATATAGCGATAATATTTATGACAATTAAACTAGGTCAATCAATTAATATTTTATTTATTTTACATTACAATTATTTATATCGCAATTTTTATTTTTGTATATTAAAAAAAGAAAACAAAGAACTATGGCCGCATGTATTTTTTTTTATTTGCTATTTCACTCTCTTTCGTACACAATTATTCTATAAATATATCATATACCGATATATATAATATTTGCGACAATTAAACTAGGTTATTCAATTAATACCTAATATATTTTATTTTAGAAAACAAAGAACTATGGACGAATGTATTTTTATTTTTTCTATTTTTCTTTATTTGCTATTTCACTCTCTTTCGTATACAATTATTCTATAAATATATCATATACCGATATATATATAATATTTATGACAATTAAACTAGGTCAATCAATTAATACCTAATTTATTTTACATTACAATTATTTATATCGCAATTTTTATTTTTGTATATAAAAAAAAGAAAACAAAGAACTACGGCCGAATGAACGAACGTCTGGAAGAAATTTCGGTATGGTGGTAATAACGAGGAAAGGAGTTAAACTAGCTCGAACTATTCGCCGAAAGTTTTATTATTCATGGTGTACGAAGTAAAAAGGGTGGGAATATAAAGAGGTGGGTGCCCTTCGCACGAGTCATTCCTATAGTAACCCGCAACGTAAGTTTACCTACGTGAACATACTTTAAAGGAGCGCCACGTACCTCCTAACGGTATATCGCAACCATTCTACATATGAGTGTGTGTGTGTGTGTGTGTCTACATATGTGTATATAAGTTTGGTATATATCAAATAAATACTAGCATGCATATATGTTCATAGTATACTAATGCGTTTAGATGGACGGATAAATGGATGGATGAAATATCGATTGCACGTCATGAGAAAGAAAGAGAGAGAGGAGGAGGAGGAGGAGTAGGGGGGAGGAAGGTGGAGGGATAGAAAGCATTGCTAGAAGGTAGTAAAGTCAAGGACAAAAGAATATGTAAATCATTTATTCGCCATGTGATGAATAACAAGGCAATAGTAATCATTTTCCAAGTAACGATCAACACTTATTTTTTCATTCAAACATAGAGCATTAATTATTTCTATTATTCATTCGATCTATTGATCGATCGATCATCAATCATCTTTCGTACGTAATCTATTATATATTTCATTGTCAGATTAATTACATGTATTTTTCTTGTGATTATATATTATTATTTATTAATATTCACGCACGCAATTAATGATATAGATTAGATTTATTCTATTAAAGCAAAATGTTTGAAAAATTTCTACGTAAATTCGTAATAGAAAATATTTACGAATGCCTTTATTAAAGTATAGTTATATATCGAGGAATGAGTTGTTTTTTTTTCTTCGAATATTATCAAAAAAAATTCAATATTCACAAAAAAAAAAATAAAACTGCCTTTATTTTTAATGACATGATATTAAGTTGATATTAAAAATCATTCGAAAATTTATATCAGTTTATTAGATTTTCATGGGTAAATAAGTAAAAAATATTTGAAACTTTTTGATCAGTTGTGTATGCACTTTTACGCGTGGTATGTATGGTGGATGTAATTCGTTGGTGAGAATTGAAAATTTGTATTTTTAATGACATCTTGACGAATTCGAATAATTGAATATTTTGTCCATGTTTTCTAATAGAATCTTGTCAAAGATGATATCTTAGTAGAAAAATTCTCATTAAACTGATTGTAATTGTTAAAATTAATAAAATGAATACTACGAGAACATCAGAGTATGCCGAAAATCTCTTGAAACGTAATTCAACTTGATATTAAAAATCATTCGAAAATTTATATCAGTTTATTAGATTTTAATGGGTAAATAAGTAAAAAATATTTGAAACTTTTTGATCGGTTGTGTATGCACTTTTACGCGTGGTATGTATGGTGGATGTAATTCGTTGGTGAGAATTGAAAATTTTTATTTTTAATGACATCTTGACAAATTCGAATAATCGAATATTTTTTCCATGTTTTCTAATAGAATCTTGTCAAAGATGATATCTTAGTAGAAAAATTCTCATTAAATTGATTTTAATTATAAAAATTAATAAAATGAATACTAAGAATATCAGAGTATGCCGAAAATCTCTTGAAACGTAATTCAACTTGATATTAAAAATCATTCGAAAATTTATATCAGTTTATTAGATTTTCATGGGGAATAAGTAAAAAATATTTGAAACTTTTTGATCGGTTGTGTATGCACTTTTACGTGTGTTTGTATGGTGGATGTAATTCGTTGGTGAGAATTGAAAATTTGTATTTTTAATGACATCTTGACAAATTCGAATAATCGAATATTTTTCCATGTTTTCTAATAGAATCTTGTCAAAGATGATATCTTAGAAAAATTCTCATTAAATTGATTGTAATTGTAAAAATTAATAAAATGAATACTACGAGAACATCAGAGTATGCCGAAAATCTCTTGAAACGTAATTCAACTTGATATTAAAAATCATTCGAAAATTTATATCAGTTTATTAGATTTTCATGGGTAAATAAGTAAAAAATATTTGAAACTTTTTGATCGGTTGTGTATGCACTTTTACGTGTGTTTTGTATGGTGGATGTAATTCGTTGGTGAGAATTGAAAATTTGTATTTTTAATGACATCTTGACAAATTCGAATAATCGAAAAATTCTCATTAAATTGATTGTAATTGTAAAAACTAATAAAATGAATACTAAGAACATCAGAGTATGCCGAAAATCTCTTGAAACGTAATTCAACTTGATATTAAAAATCATTCGAAAATTTATATCAGTTTATTAGATTTTCATGGGGAATAAGTAAAAAATATTTGAAACTTTTTGATCAGTTGTGTATGCACTTTTACGTGTGGTATGTATGGTGGATGTAATTCGTTGGTGAGAATTGAAAATTATAGGAGAAGGAGGAGGAGGATGAGGAGGGGGATGAGGGGGATGAGGAGGGGGATCGTAAAAGCGCGGATTACACGTCGTAATAATGTTTCTTCGACCCACGCAACTTGTTCACCGTGGGGCTCGCGAGAGACACTCCTAACGACTTCGTCGACGGTACGCTTTCATTTCACCGTCTTGTTATTATATGGACACCATGCAACGTTGTTCCCTTTTAATCGTTCTAATCCAATAAGTCGCGTAAATAGTCTACGAGAAGGTTCAGCTCGTAAATCCGGAAAAGCCATTTGGACCGACGACTTGCGCGAGTAAAGGGGAAGACAAAAATAAGAAGAAAAATAAGAAGAAGATGAAGAAGAAGAAGATGATGATGATGACGATGATTAAAATGAGGAAGGAATATTATTTATGGTATAATAGAAAGCAGATCTCTTTCGGTAATACAAAACGATTGGAAAACTAAGTGATTTTATTTCGAGTAAGCAATAAATTTCATGTCCGTTAGTTAGAGTCGTTCGAAAAATATTTATAGACTGGTTTGTACTGTTTCGCGAGAGTGTTTTTTACTTTTTCCTTTCCTTTCCTTTTCTTTTTTTTTGCTTTACTTTTTTTTAAATTAATTACTCTTTCCCGAGACCACGCAGTCGGAGAGTTGTACTTTTATAAATTAAGAAACAAATATATATATATAGTTGGAAAAAAAATTCTTAATCGATTTTTAAGACGATCAAGAGACTTTTAAGATCCATCGAGTAATAATTAAATATTAAATAATCATATTAAATTAACGTACGAAACGAAAATGATATTAAATGAATTCGAGATTATTGCGCAGAGATTTTGTTCAACGACCGTATGTAAAGTTTGACGTTAATGAAAAAGAATAGAAGATGAAAATCTCGTTGAAAACGTCTTAAATAACATTGAAAAAAAAAAAAATAAAAAAAAAGTATAGTTATTTACTCAGGCAGTATAGAGTAAGGCCAAATCTCGATTATCTTGAGACTCTCTTGTTGGTTAGAAGATACGCACGTAGGATAAAGTAGACGTTTATTACACGAGTGTCGTTTAAAGCGTTGCAAGCATCTTTTCTTTCTTTCTATCTTTTGTATATATATATAAATGCATTTATGTATACGTGTATTCCATGTGTTTATATACGCACGCGATTTAATTTGCACACAAAGTACGTACTTCGCGTTTTGCGTACGCTCACGATCGAGAGGATAAGAAAGTGTCATTCCAGAGAATGCCAGATAAGTTTTACGAGCACGAATATCTTTCCTGTTAAATAAAGAATGTTTTATAAATGAAGATTGTTAAGAAAAAGAAAGAAAGAAAGAAAGAGAGAGAGAGAGGGAGAGAGAAATAACTCGAGAAGTTAAAAGAAAACATTATTTATTTTTATACATTTTTTAATCATTTCTTAAAAATTTTTTATCACTTTTATTTAATTATTTGATTATTACCATTTCCATATTTTATTTACCATAAAATATGGTTAATTATTAGCATATTTGATTATTAAACCATTTCTTAACAATTTTTATGACTTTTATTTAATTATTTGATTACAAATCAGATCGAATAAATCGTTCGAGTTTTTTCATGAATTCTAATTTTGTTTACTTCTTTTTTTTTTTAGTGGAATTTTTGATCCCCGGCTTGCGTGATATAAATATAAAGGATTTAAAAGTGAAGAGAAATATATTTAAGATGTTAGATACTTCGGATATAAATATTTCGTATTTAGAAGGGGCACACTTAAAACACAACTGATTTAGTAACTCGTTAGGTTCATCCACGTGATGATAACGGTCGAGTATTTAGTCGTAAATTAGCAAGTAGCTTCTTACTCTATCGTTTATTCCTTGTACTATTCGTGCTAGTTCTCCTCGATCTTATTCTTCTTCTTATTCTTCTTATTCTCCTTCACCTTCCAGGCTTAAGAGGGACATTTTAATACCATTTCGCCACGCGATTAAACGGACCCATCGTCCATAAATCCTTCCTTCCTTCCTTCCTTCCTTCCTTCCCATTTCTTAAGTGAAAAACAACAACTACAACGATAACTCTGTTTCGTTTTAATCAATGTTATTATCGATTCCAACTATTTATAATTAACGAAATTTCACAACACCCAAAATTTTAGGATTCTTACGAATTTATCATTTGGAATATATTTTATTTAGAAATATTTTCGTAATAGGTATTTTTTGGGTATCGATTAGTTATTTGCTTTTTTTTTTATTTTTTATTTTTTTTTCTCTAGAAAGAGATACATCCTTATGAATATTAACGAGCGTGGGATTTCATAGCGCATACGCACACACACACATAGAACCGCTCTTTAATCGGCCAATTCACTTTCTCTTCGTTTTAGCTAACTCAAGTTTTACGATCGTGAACGATGCGGACATTGAACGTTCGCGTGATTGGCGTTCTTTGAAATTTAGATACTAGGAAGAGACGATTCATTAATTTTTCGTTATATTATATTATGCTCGTGTGTGCGTGTATGTGCTTTCTATCTTTGAATAATTAATACCGAAATAGATGGAACACGTATTTATTATTAATGAGATAAAATTTACAAAGTGTTCTCTAGGTAGTTTCCTTTACTTAATTATTCAACGATAAATTACTTTTTTTATTTTTTTAATTACGATCCGAGAAGAACAAATTAGCTGTTAGAAATAAAATCATATTTGAGAATGATTTATGTAAATAAAAAATAAAAAAAAGAATATTTTTGTCCAGGGTGTATTTTCCTTTCGATTTTCTTGTTCCTCGTGTCTCTGTGTTCTTGTTTGGAAATATTTGTTTGCAAGATCCGCGAGTTGTGTTTGATCGTGTTATCACGAGCACGCGATCGAGGAAGCGAGCTTCTCGCGCATGAAATAGCAGAGGGCCGGTTAAATAAATTTAGAAACCAGGAAGCGGCGAGTCACTCGACTCCGAACTTTCTTTCTTTCTTTCATTTATTTATTTGATTTCTTTTTATTTTGTTGATTTCTTCTCTCTCACTTACTCGAAATATCTTCCCCGTGCGTCAACTTGGCTGGGCACTTATACACTTGCATCCATATATATGCATACGAAGGAATTCCCGCGTTTTATATCGCGACAAGTTCGAGATATCGATATCCAGCGGTGCGATCTATCGAGAAATCGACGTTACCTCCTCGTAACTTCACGCACGATCACATAATTCACTTGTTCATGTGTGCGGTTGCACGTGATAAATAAAGTTGCAAATATATTAGCCCGATTTCTATGTGCATTATTATTATTATTATTATTATTATTATTATTATTATTATTATTATTATTATTATTATTATTTGTGTAATTTTAGAAATATAATTTTTTCAGATAACACGGTTTAATAGAAAAATAATTATTGTTCATGTGTGCGGTTGCACGTGATAAATAAAGTTGCAAATATATTAGTCCGATTTCTATGTGCATTATTATTATTATTATTATTATTATTATTATTATTATTATTATTATTATTATTATTATTATTTGTGTAATTTTAGAAATATAATTTTTTGAGATAACACGGTTTAATAGAAAAATAATTATTGTTCATGTGTGCGGTTGCACGTGATAAATAAAGTTGCAAATATATTAGCCCGATTTCTATGTGCATTATTATTATTATTATTATTATTATTATTATTATTATTATTTGTGTAATTTTAGAAATACCATTTTTTGAGATAACACGGTTTAATAGAAAAATAATTATTAAGAAAAGTATGATAAAATACGACTGTCCTTTATTTCTGGAAAATAAATTGTTTCTAATTTTTCTTTTTTATTTTTTTTTATTATTTTTTTTTAAATATTTTCTTCACTCCTCTTTCCATGAGTAAATCACGCGCGCGTGGATATCATCGAGAAACACGAGACGGTGACATTTTACACAATTCACCTTTTGTTAAACGTAATCCAAGATATCCAAGGTGTTTTGTCGTACCAAGCTTTTTCTCGCTCTTTACATTCTCTTCTTCGACTTTTATATTTTTCTATTTTTTTTTCTCTCCTCTCTTTTACGTATCTTTTATGATTTTTTTTTTACCTCTCTTTCCATGACACCTTCATTTTCCTTATTCCTCCTCCTCTTCCTCCTCCCCTCTTACTCTTCCTCTTCCTCTTCTTTTATTCTTCCACTCAACTCTTTCTCTTTTTCTTTTACCCTTTGTCATCGTCCCTTCTCTTTCCTTCTCTTTTCTTTCCTTTCCTTTCCTTTTTTTCTTCCTCTCATTCATTCTTTTCGGTCTAGCCCTTTCGATCGAAGGAACCACGATAGGTATCATACTAATCTACTATCGTGTATGTAGGAATTGCTACTTACTCGTATTCCAGCATCCAAATTCTGAATTACACCCTTTGAAGTTCTTCTTTTTTCTGTCAAAATAAAAAAAAAAAAGAAAGAAACAAACGAGAAGAAGAATATTTGATCTCGTTTTAAAAGACTTGTCTTGTTAGGCGAGAAATGATGTCAATCAAAAAAGATATATCATTAAAATATTCGCAAAGGACTTTCGATATAAATACACAAACACGTACACACACACACACACACATAGATACACATTTATTAATACGTGTATACAATTTTCCGGTCTGAATAACGAGATTTGCATCGGATTGATTTTTGCATAACGAGTTGGGAACTCGATCGGTTACAAAACTTGGACTACATGATATATGTGTGTTTGTGTGTGTGTGTGTGTGTATACACACATATATATATTTTTCTCGATTTTTTTATATTACCGTTGTAATAGTTTGCACACTGTTGCTCTTAAATGACGTCCAAAAATGGTAGCTCATAATGAAATGAAAAATCACTTCACCCTTCCATTCCCCCTTCTCCCCAACTTCCCCCTCCCCCTCCCCCCTTTTGTCAAAGGAAAGAATGATATCTCTCGTGTTGTACGAACGCATTTAATACACAATACGAATGATGGAGATTTATATGGACTAGTTTGGGAACCCCACCGACCAGATATTTGTACTACGATAATGCCAACTGTGTGTGTGTGTGTGTGTGTGTGTGTGACAGGCAAACCGATTCAAATTGCATTTGAAAATGGTTTTAGCTGTATCGTTTCACTTTATGTTAGGGTTGCTGTTCTCGTATTGCTGTTCTAACGAGGGATAGACACATTTGTTCTGTTAACTTTTTATTACACGCGTGTTTTACGTGTACATAAACGATTTGATGTTTTTGAATAAAATTGATCAAAAAGTTTTTCTTACATATAAGTTAAATTTATAAAATTTAATTAATATTTTGCTAAACGTGTGTTTTATGCTAATTTTTGTTGGAAAAGTAAAATAAATTTTCGATTAATCTCTACTGTTTTTATAATATTTTTTTATGTTTATTATTTATTATTTTATTATAAGAAAAATATTTATTATTATTATATAATATATTTATATTATAAATTATTTTATTATATTATATTTTTATTATATTTTAGTTTTATTATAATAAATAAAAATAATATATATTAGGAGAGTGTATATATATATATATAGGGTGACTCAAAATAATATTTATTGTTAAATAATATAGTATCGAAGTATCTCCTGTATCGATTATTGTCTCTCAAATCGTTTAACTTATTTATAGTATTGTAATAACATATTGAAAATCTCCATCGACCGTGACACACCGTTCGTTGAAGTAAATTTGAACGAGCGACAGAACAACAACAGTGGAGAGTATATTTCGATGGAGATCGATTTGAATTATATTTCGTTGGATAATAATGGAGTGTGATATACTTGTAATTTGACGTAATAGTTTGACGTAAAGCTTTGTCTCGACGCTTGATAAAGCTTGATTAAAACGTTCGTTGAAATAATTCAATTAAAAACTTACAATTACACTGAATATACACGCGTCAACTAATCGTATTTGAAATATTATTCGTAGATAAAAAAAAAGAAATATAAAAATATAAGAAAAAAGCTTTTTTACTAACTCGAACGTAAATTTGTTCTTTCAGATCTTAATAATCATCGATCATGTCTGTACTACTGGAAGCCAGGCCTTACAGGCCCTTCAAATCTTCAGAGGAGTATTTGGTTGCGATGAAGGAAGACTTGGCTGAATGGTTGAATGCACTTTATCCGGAATTACGAATCAATGTTGACAATTTTATGGATCGCCTTGACACTGGCGTGGCCTTATGCAAAGTCAGTATTAATTATTACTTTTTTATTTCAATAAATTATAATTCAATTATTAATTATCGCGATATTAAAATACAATTATAGGAATTGACAATTCGAATTATTGAAGTATATTTTATTTCCGACAGCTGCTTGGAAATAAGAATATATATTATTTATTACAATTTTATTTATATAAAAATAATATTAGGGTGAACACTAAAAATTATTGTTTCAGATAGTGCAATTTTATTTTTTTTTCAGTCGAATAAAATTGAATATTTCATATGTAAAAAGTGTGAAATATTAAATGTTCACCCTAATATTATTTTTGATATATTATTTAATATAACGGGTGTCGCGATGCATTTGCCAAATGAATTTATGAATTTTTTTTTGACAATTTGGATATTTTTAATATATAATATTTGTGTTGTGTGTGTGTGTGTAGCTAAATAAAAGTTTGGCGAATAAAAGATGCGTTCCGTGCGTTCGTTGAACGATTAAATCTTTCGTCATTCACAAATACAACTAAAAGCAACGTACAAAGAAAGAGAAGCGCATTAAAGTCGTCGTGTACGTGTTATATGCGCTACCGCGTTTTTTTCCCTGCGTGCTCGCGTCAGTCGCGTTTAAAAGAGAGAGAAAGAGTGGAAGAAGTGGAGGAGGAGGAGGAGGAGGAGGATGCGTGTGACGTCCAGCGGAAACTCTGAGCCCTACGTGGCCAGAATTAATATACGATTTAACCTCTAATGAACGTGGGTAACGAAGAAAAGCGAAAGAAAAGTCTTTCTCAACCGTTACAACAGTTATTATTTGTATTTTTTTCGTTTCATAAAAACAACGATATTAATTATTTAAACGTGATCGATAATCGTGCTGTTAACGTAAATCTAACAAAAAATATATATTAGAAAAATGACGAAAAAGTAATTAGGGGGAATCAAAAGTATGCGCATTTTTAAATGAATATTTCACTTTTTAATATATAAAGTTATTTTATTGAACTTTTGTTTCACCTTAATAATATGAAATAAAAATCGTCAAATAAATTTGTTAATAATTTTAAATTAATAATAATTTTATATTAGTTAATTATATTATTAATTTTATATTAGTTAATTATATTAGTTAATAATTTTATAAAATTGCATTATCTGAAACAACGCGATAATTGCATCAACTTTTGTTTCACCTTAATAATATGAAATAAAAATCGTCAAATAAATTTATTAATAATTTTCGATAAATATTTGTGGGTCTAGTAACATTTAATATTCAATATAATAGAATTTTGTAGGATACACGAAATAAGAAATGCGCGTTTTTTTAAATGAATATTTCACTAACATATAAAATCAACACATAAATATAAATATAAACAAATAAATATATAAAATATATAAATATATATAAATAATAAATTAACAAATAAATTTGTTAATAATTTTCGATAAATATTTGTGGGCCTAGTAACATTTAATATTCAATATAATAGAATTTTGTAGGATGAAAAAAATTTGAAAAAAATTGCACTATCTGAAACAACGCGATAATTGCACCAACTTTTGTTTCACTTTAATAATATGAAATAAAAATCGTCAAATAAATTTGTTAATAATTTTCGATAAATATTTGTAAGCCTAGTAACATTTAAAATATTCATTGAATTTTCTTGAATATGAAGTAAGAAATGAAGTATATTGTCTAATCGGATTAGTTAGTATGTTTGTAAAAAGGTATGTTAATACGAGTTAGGGTAAGAGAATAGAGTAATCTCGAGGGATCGAATCGAATCGAATAGAATCGATAGTCATCGTTTCTCAAGCACAGCGAGTGGTATTGAGTAGATCATTCGAACGGCAGCAAAGTTAGAGTTGACTTTCACTGATCTACGAGGGACATTCGAGACACTGGGTAGTCTATTCGGAACGTACGGGGCCTGAAACGAGCTCCATTCATCGGCATGAGAGAGTCGACATATTCGTTGAACGCGTATGGCCCATAATGCCCACGGGTTCTCGTTCGATCACGGGGCCCTATCCTATCCTCTATCCAAGTGTGCATTGTATTCGTGTACACGTGTATGTGTGTGTGTATATGTAATGGCAAATATCGAGAGAGTTGAGATTCTGTTTGCAACTCGAACGGCTCGTTATTAGCAGCCGCAGCAACCATGCACCACCACCACCACCACCACCACCACCATCACCACCACCATCATTGCGTTCTTCTCGTCGTCGTCGTCGTCGTTATAAATTCATGCCAGAGAAATATTTAGAGTAGGTAGAACGATAAAACTGGCGGCAGGCCCCTAGAGAAAGTTTATGTGGTTGATCGGTATGGTGGTTCATCGAGGGGAAAATATTCGCAATGCCGAGCTTTTACAATTTCCTATATTTATTCTTTTTTTTTTTTTTTATATATTTTTCTACCATTTCCAAAAAGATCAATTTTTGAAAATTAAACGTTCGAACGAGATCAGATAATTGTCGATCGTTTTTACTTTTTATTCCTCCCCCCATAAAACACGTGTAAAAATAATACTATCGATTTATCGTGGTAGTTTTTTTTTTTTTTTTATAGTTAACGGGACAATGTCAGCAGTTATCGAAATTGATTATTCCGAAGTAGAAAATAAAGAAGAGAAAAAAAAATATAGAAATACGCACCGTTAGACCTTATTTGCTGCTTCGTGCGCCAGTAGCGATTTTGTTCGTTGAGATAAGACCGTATGAGGAATAAAATGTGTATAGGTAGGTGCGTGTGTGTATATACACGCGTATGGATATTACAGAAGGTAAAATCCGTTGTGGAATGTTCAATACGCAGGTACGAGGATGCAAAAGGTAGTAGGGGGTGGAGTCTTCTTTGCATACGCGCCGACTTTACGAGCCGTAACCGGGAGGTGGTCTATGAGGGAAAGGGGGAGGAGAGTTAGGGGAAGAATAGTAATAAAGTATCGCGGCCAATGAACGGTAAGAGGACCCACGTTGCTCTTAATTTTATCTATTTCATTTTTTTTTCAAAAATTTCTTGTGTCAGGGTTGCGTCAGGTAAATGTGTCAGGTAAGATTGATTTGCAAAAGTAGAACAAAAATATTTTCTGTAACACGTTCTCACTTATGTCTCAGAATCTTTATGAACAATTCCCATACGCCAGGTTATACATAGTATTTTGCTATTTATTTTTATGGTTTATTTTTGAAAATAATATCAGACTAAACGTAACTTTTCAGATTAGTGGATGCGTGTTTCATAATTTGTACTATGATTTTGTGTTTAATTAATAATTGTAGAATATATATATATATATTTTTTATTTTTTAACAAGTTCATTGAAACTAATTTCCATTTAATTCCGTGTCAAGTTTATTCCATAGACCTCTGGAAATGTTATGGGATTTTTAGTGGTGTCAAGTATGCTGCACGAAATCGTTAAAAATAATCTCGTGACACGTTGGGTTAACACGTGGAAAGTACTTCAAAGGGAACTTTTCAATTGTTATGGGATTTTGAGTGGTGTCAAGTGTGCTTAACGAAATTGCTAAAAATAGTTCGTGAAACTTAGCACACACTCTCTCTCTCTCTGCGTTATAAGATTTGTTCAAAAAGTTTCTATGATTTAATATACTTCCTAGTGTCAAAAACACAAACGTACGATAATGAAATGTTCTCTGTATAAATAAATAAAAAAATAAATAAATAAAAGAAAAGAAAAAAACAGAAATATTAAATTCATTTAATATAAGATTACTTTAACGAGTAATGAGAAATGATCGAAGCTCGTGTAGTTTCTAACGAAAATCAATTTAAAACTTGCTATGCAATCTTAATAGAAACATAAAAGATTCATTATTTATGTATACGTAAGAAGTCGGTGTCTAGGTTCTACAATTTAACACGCACACTCGTATCTCGTTTTCTCGCTTATAGCATTGAAAATAAGTCATTATAGAATTTAAACGAGATCAGAAATAACGACTCACCTAAATTTAAGTCACGTAATACTCGTTGTTCATTCGAACGCGGTTCGGTTTGTTCATTATTTTTATTCACTCGAGTTCCAACAGTCTCGACATAAATTTTCGATTGATTGGAAAATGGTTTTGAAATTCGATATTTTTATATTAGAAACTGGTGGTGGTGGTGGTGGTGTTGAGAAGTGAAGAGGAGGGGGTGGGTGGGGGAGGGGTTGGTTATGTTGACGTTGATAGAAAAAGATAGAAAAAATATTTGAGTTATTCGTCGATCGTGATAGGACGATATACGAACGAATACGTTCAACACGTGTGTTTAAATATATGTGTATGAGTGTGTGCGTGTGTGTGTTGGGGTTTCCTGTCGAAAATGACAAATACCAGGCGCCTCGATGTTCACTCCTTATATGAGAATCGTTCGACGCTATCTTTTAAATGCATTGCCATCGGTTACAGTTAGTGGTGGTGGTGTTGTGTAGCGTGTAGTTGTGTGATAGTAGTGTCAGTAAGTAGTAGTAGTACCGTAACATTGATTCCTAAGGCGATTTCGAGCGGTCGAGCTTGCTTACATTTTCTCTATTTCTATTTCTCTTGGTAAGTTTCAATGAGATTTCGCGAGATCTCTTAGGTGAGCTATGAGTGCATTGTGCAACCCTGATCGAAAGTTTTAAGATAATATACTAAATGTGCATCGTATATATATATATCTGTATAATAGAATAAACCGTAATCGTTAAGATCCTTTTTCGTTGATAATCGAATATATATTTTAAATTGATAAATAACTTTCTAATGAAAATTATATCAAAATGAATTAAATCGAAGATTTCAAATTAAGATTAAATTCATGATTGATCCTTTATGAAAGAATGAGTGGAGATTATAATGATAGATACATTAAATGATTGTTAATTAATCGTGTAGAAGCACGTAATATAAAAGTAAACCTTGCAATCTTTATTAACTCCTGTTAAAATATAAAACACGTAACTTCTCATTTTATTACAGTCCACCACATACTATATTCAAAACTTTTTCAGTCCTTCTCTAGGTAATAGTAAACATTACATTTTTTTTAAATAAATAAATAATACTTTTATTTATTTCTTTTTTTTAAAAAAGAAACAAACAAATTCTTACACAAGTTTCTCGCAATGACGTTAGTGTCTGATCATTCCTTATCGATTCGCGAGGTAATTTCACCTGTTACAGATATATCCGTTTACTTTATAAATAGAAAAAGAAAGAAATAGATGGAAAGAGATCTTTAGAAGATTCAGTTGCAACTTCCACGAAAGAATTTCTATCGGTGTATACCCGTACGTGTAACTTCGCGATTAATTAACCGCAATTGTCACCATCCTTGCTTGGAAGTAACCTATCTCCCCCTCCCCCCTTACCCCCCTCCTCTTCTCTCTCTCACTTTTCTTCTCTAAACGAATAAGAAGACTTTCCACTAAGGAATTAGAATTTATGGTGACTCCATCGAGGTCGAGAAGTTCTTCTTATTATTATTCTAAACGAATGCTCCAAGTAAACTGGATCGTCTTCTTCTTCTTCTTGTTCTTTAATAAGAGAAGAAATTTCAAATTAAAATACTTAACATTGTGTATATCTAATCTTCACTCTCTTTATTTTATTATTTTATTTGATTTTATTTGTTCGAAGATATTGAAACAATGATAAGCCTTAAGTTCGAGATCAATTAGATATTATTTTATTTTCCCTTCCATTCCACGCGTCTATTAAATTAATTCTAATTTTGAATAAAGTAATGAAAATTTACAAAGTTGTTAAATTAAGTAATTAAATTAAGTAATTAAAATTAAAAATTTACAAAATTACTTGAATTTTGTAAATTTAAGTTTATAGTTAATAGTAAATGTAGTTTAGTAATTAAAAGTAATTAAAATTTTAGAATTGAATTGAATTGAATTGAATGAAATTAAAATTAATTAAAGAGAGAGAGAGAGAGAGAGATACTCGAGAAAAATTCGTAGAAGGAAAAAGATCATTGATTTTGCATTGACTTGCATGGAAGAAAACTGTGCGTGTGTAGATTAGTATAATTGAAATACATGTTTACGAAGTATAACATTTCTCGAACTATTCTAACCGCTTTCATGGCGGAGTTAACAGTGCAAGGAACTCGTTTGCTTACGGAAGGAAATGAAAATAAACGGATTTCATTCTCGATTTCTTTTCCCTTCTCCTTCTCCTCTTTCATGTCATTATGTCGTAGATATTATTTCAATCGTTTTCGTCAATTCTGTTATTGCTAAGATCCAAACTATCGTTCAGATCAGCCAAAGGTTCCTCATTTCGTACTTTTACGAGTACCACGAACTATTCTATACGAAGAATGCGGTTATTTTGATGATCCCTAAGATCGAATTAAACGTTACCGTCCTACCATCCGGTCCTTTTTTCATCCATCCGTTCTATAAATATACCCGCTTTCTTTTTTCTTCCCTTTCATTTCTGTCTCCCCTTACTCTCTTTCTCTTTCTTCCTCTTTCTCTTTCTCGTACTTTCTTAGAAAGGGTAGGGGTTGTACTGGAAAAACAAGACGACGAAAATAGACGAAGGAGAATATCGTGCGGGCGCCAGGCTGATCTTTCGAAAAATAGTTTTCTACTTTTGGGACCACGGTACGGTGGGCATGGGCATGGGCATTTATTTTTATTGCTTTTTAATACCAACAACCAAATCATTCTGTCAAAGAATATTTCATTAATCAATCATTCTGTTCAAAAGAATATTTATTGTTTATTCAATTAATTGATTATTTTTAAAGATCAATCGTGCTTTTTTCAAATGATTTTTTATATCATTTAGATAACAGAAATACTGTCGAGATATCACTAAACATTTTTTCCTCCCTTTTTATTATCGGAATATTTTTAAATGCAAAAGAAATATTGTTTATTAAATTAATTGATTATTTTTAAAGATCAATCTTCTTTTTTCCATATGATTTGTTATACCATTTTAATAGCAGAAATATTTAGTAAAAATGAAAAAGAAACGAGAAAGAGAGAGAAAGAGAGAGAAACAAGTAGTAAGATAAAGTCTTTGTTATACTTAGGGAATTGTTGTGAAACGTGACAAAGTCTGGCTTCAAACGACCGTCGAGACGGATTAGCCACGCAAAAAGAGTACACCGGGCATTTCGGAGGAAAACTAGTGGAAAAAAAAGAGATGCGAGTACTCTAGTGTCATCTATCTCTCTCTCTCTCGTTCGAGGTGAATGATCTCGTGGGAGAGAGAAAAAAAAGAAATTGTGTCCGTTTGTTCTAACGCAAATTAATTTTCCTAAAGACTAAAAAAATATGAAAATAAAAAAGGAACAATTATACGAATGATCATTTTGATTTAATTTACACATTTTTTTTTTTTATTTCAAGTAGAATTAATTTATCCATCACAACGATCAGATATATCACTAACATAATTTATATTAAATCGATATATTGTTTTAGCACAAATTAATTTTTCTAAAGACTAAAAAAGTATGAAAATAAAAAGGAACAATTATACGAATGATCATTTTGATTTAATTTACAATATTTTTTTTTTATTTCAAGTAGAATTAATTTATCCATCAACGATCAGATATATCACTAACATAATTTATATTAAATCGATATATTGTTTTAGCACAAATTAATTTTCCTAAAGACTAAAAATGTATGAAAATAAAAAAGGAACAATTATACGAATGATCATTTTGATTTAATTTACACATTTTTTTTTTATTTCAAGTAGAATTAATTTATCCATCACAACGATCAGATATATCCCTAACATAATTTATATTAATTATTATTATTGTTTTAGCACAAATTAATTTTCCTAAAGACTAAAAAAGTATGAAAAAAGGAACAATTATACGAATGATCATTTTGATTTAATTTACAATATTTTTTTTTTATTTCAAGTAGAATTAATTTATCCATCAACGATCAGATATATCACTAACATAATTTATATTAAATCGATATATTGTTTTAGCACAAATTAATTTTCCTAAAGACTAAAAAAGTATGAAAATAAAAAAGGAACAATTATACGAATGATCATTTTGATTTAATTTACACATTTTTTTTTATTTCAAGTAGAATTAATTTATCCATCACAACGATCAGATATATCACTAACATAATTTATATTAAATCGATATATTGTTTTAGCACAAATTAATTTTCCTAAAGACTAAAAAAGTATGAAAATAAAAAAGGAACAATTATACGAATGATCATTTTGATTTAATTTACACATTTTTTTTTTATTTCAAGTAGAATTAATTTATCCATCACAACGATCAGATATATCCCTAACATAATTTATATTAAATCGATATATTGTTTTAGCACAAATTAATTTTCCTAAAAAAAAAAAGTATGAAAATAAAAAAGGAACAATTATACGAATGATCATTTTGATTTAATTTACACATTTTTTTTTTATTTCAAGTAGAATTAATTTATCCATCACAACGATCAGATATATCCCTAACATAATTTATATTAAATCGATATATTGTTTTAGCACAAATTAATTTTCCTAAAAACTAAAAAAGTATGAAAAAAAGGAACAATTATACGAATGATCATTTTGATTTAATTTACAAATTTTTTTTTTTATTTCAAGTAGAATTAATTTATCCATCAACGATCAGATATATCCCTAACATAATTTATATTAAATCGATATATTGTTTTAGCACAAATTAATTTTCCTAAAAACTAAAAAAGTATGAAAAAAAGGAACAATTATACGAATGATCATTTTGATTTAATTTACAAATATTTTTTTTTATTTCAAGTAGAATTAATTTATCTATTACAACGATCAGATATATCCCTAACATAATTTATATTAAATCGATATATTTCACGTGCACTAAGATTTCATTTTGTGACACAAGATCAGTTTATATTCTATCTCTCTGATATTATATAATATTTTTAATATTTACAATAGAAAAAAATGATTTATTTATAAAACGAGAGGACAATTTCAAAAGGTGAGAATGATTAATAGTCATAGATAATAGAATAAAAGAATCAAGATAATGCAATAATCGCGATCAATAAGTGTCCACTATACTCTGTAGTATAATTTTCTTTCGTTTTTATTTTTTTTTTCTTTTCTTATCCGATCCTCGGATATAATTCAATTTCTATGTTGGCTTACAGCTTATGGTTGTGACTAGGAAACGCTTTTGCTATCGCTTTATGTCGTTCTGGAATTCGTTAGCTATTAATTTACCTCACGCTCGAGATAAAGGAACGATAATTCAGTCGGACGAAAGCTAGCTAACTTTTATTTACTCTCTTTTTATTTTTATTTTTATTTTTATTTTACGTTTCTTTTCTTCCGTATTTCTGTCTCCGTTTTTCATACGGGTATCGGAGAGCAAGTAATCGACGTTAAGCGACCATTAAGCAATTGAGAGCAATTATGGCATCGGGGAGGGGTGTGGGAGAGTGGGAGGGACAGGGGGAGGAGGAGGAGGAGGGGGGGAGGGGGAGGGGACAGACAAGGAGATATCGCGGTGTGCTACTCGTAATTAATGTACGTTCATGTTATACTTTTCGTCCTATCCTATCTCTTTTCACGTCCTTCTACTTCAATTTTTATTTACAACTCGAGACAAATGATTTATAGATTATTTATTTTTTCAGTTTTTCAATAGTTATACGATATATTATACTTATACGAATCAATTATTCGTAATTGACATTTATTACAATTATATATTTTACAATTTTTTCTTACTTTTTCTTACTTTTTTTTTATTTTTTTTATTTACAGATTATAAGAGGGTGATACAAAAATAAAATTTGGGCATTGATCGATCTTTTTCTTTTCCTTTTTTATTCTTTTTTTTTTCATCGCGAGTAAAATTATTTTGCAACGTTAAAAAGATTCTTCGTAAGATTTTGTTAGATTACATATTCCTTTTCTTCAAATTTAAAAAAATTAGGAGCTCAAATAAATGATCGTGTAAAAAAATATAATAATGAATTATTGAAACACAAATTACGATGTTAGAAAAAAAAAAAAAAATCAATTAATCTTCTCTCAAACGAAATTTCTTTTATCTGGATTATACAATTACAATAATCATTTAAAATTATTTACAACAAAATAATATAAATATCAATTATAATATTGTATATAGAAAAAGAGAGAGAGAGAGAAAAGAATAATGAATGGTATGAATAATGGTGTTGAAAAATGTGTTGAAAAAAATGTGACGAAAATAATGAAAGAAAGACAAAGAGAAATAGAAAGAGAGAAAGAGAGAGAGAGAGAGATATAGAATACAACGAAATGGTTTTAACAAGGACCAATTTATAATGTACAATGTGCAACGACCATTTTCATTAAGAGCATCATTTCGCTATCTCTCTCTCTCTCTCTCTCTCTTTCTCTCATTTTAGTAGTAGTGTAGTAACTGGAAGAGACGTTTTGAGGGGGTCATAGGCCACATAATGTGACATCCTGCTGCCGGTCGACTCATCTGCCAAGCATATTAACATATGCGCCACTTCTCTCTCTCTCTCTCACTCTCTCTCTATCTTTCTCTTTCTCATTTCTTACCAGTGATTCTCAAACAACGCATAGATAACAATAATCCACGAATAATGAAAGAATAATCATTCGTGTTTATTTGATATTTTTATCCCTTTCCTTCCCTTCCCTTTTCTTCTCTTTTTGGTCTTCCATTTTCTTTTAGATTTCCTTACTACGATCAAAGCGAATAATACTTACCTTTAAATCACGTTTTTTGAAAGCACGTCGCGTGGCACGTTGCCTACGTGATCGTTTTATAATCACAATCGATTATTTTCTTAGTCAATGAAAAGAATAAAAGAATACAACGGTTATTTGTTATTCCACGTATAAACTTATAAGATTTTCTATTCGGTATCGGATTGCAATCGATTTGAGAGAAATCGATGCGAATTTTAATGAGAGTCGTCTATCTTCCTCTTTTTTTTTCCTTTTTTTTATTTTTTTTATTTTTATTTTTTTTTTTTTTGGTATATGTATTTTTGGTTGGCATTTTTTTTCTCTTTTCTTTTTTTTTTGGTATATGTATTTTTGGTTGGCATTTTGTTTCTCTTTTTTTTTTTTTTTGGTATATGTATTTTTGGTTGGCATTTTTTTTCTCTTTTTTTATTTTTTTATTTTTTTTTGTCGAAAGTTAACGAAAAGTACGATAAGAAGACGAATACTTTTACGGTCATTTCCGTTCAATCAACATTTTCTCATGTCAGATTCATTTTATCTAATCTTCGTCTTCCTATCTCCTTCTCTCTCTCTCTCTCTCACTTTTTCTTTCTTTCTTTATTCATTGATAAGAATTATTCGAATGATTGTTGCTTTGATTATAGAGCACTATTAATTTTTGTCACATCAAATTTATAACTTTGATAATGTTAAATAAATAAAAATTACGATACGTAAAACTTGCAAAATAATTTTTCATTGATAAATAAGAATATTCCTCGACTCGTAGTTATATAATTTAATCATTTCTTGAAAGAATTTGGTTACAACATATTTAAAGGCACAACTGTCGTAAATTAGAATAAAAAGAATATTCGACGAGTAATATATTTTTTATCGTTGACAATTCTTCCCAAGAAATAATTACATTTCGGAATAATTTTATTACGACGAAGGAAAAATTTCGTTAATTTTTAAAATCAATATTTCTAAAGTAAATTTAACAAAAATAAAAACAATCCATTGTACAGTTTCAAAATAAAAGTTTCAATACAATGAATACACGAACTCATGGTTCACCCTAATAATTAAATTAAAAAAATGCAACGAAACGAAACGAAACGTAAACATAGACGTAAACTTATGCAACCGATATTTTTGAAGATATTAAAAAAAAAAGAAGAAAAAAATATTTAAAAACTTTTGAACGAGCCTGTATATTTGATGTAGGAATCGTTCTCATCTTCCGACAAATAAAATGTCTCACTCTTTCTCCCCCTACCGTCCCGTTTTATTCATTGTAATTGAGAGAAGATAGAGAAGAAGGTTTGATGGTCCTGTTACGCTGATCGTTCGCGTCTCGTTTGGTAATTTCATGCGAAGATAACTCTTCTTTAGAGTCATCGTTGGGCGTGTGCGTTCTAATCTTTATATTATCCCGTTGGGAAGAAGTATACCATCATATTATAGCATGGTATGGTGGTAGTGATGATGATGGTGGTGGTATATGGTCGGCTTGTATGGCGAAGAGAAAGAGGAGAAGAAGGACGATGACGACCGGATGCTGTTAGATATGATTTTTACGAGTGTGCGTTGGGACAAACCGGCTGTGCGTAAAACAGGGCGCATAAGGGCCTAAGAAACCTTATGAGTTACACGTGCGAGAGAAACGTGACTACGGATTCTCCAACCCCTTTTTCCTTTCTTTTATTTTTCTTTTTTACTTCTTTTTTTTCTTTTTTTTGTTTTCCTTTTTCGATTTCTTTTTCTTTTTCTTAGTCGAGAACAATCACGAGAGATGTGAAGGGATAGAATTATTATTTATTCAATTTTAATATATAAAAATTAATATATATATATATTTATAATTTTATTATTTATAAATTATTATTATAATTTATAATATATACATTTTTAATATAGTTAAATGAATACAATTTTAGTTAAAAAATTTTATCACAGATATATATGTGGGATACGAGCACCTCCAAGCCAAACTTAAATAGGCGTTCGTGAGAAGATTGGACGGTGGGCTCTGGATAGCTCAATGGTTAAAGAGCAGTCGTCCGGAAATAAAAGCGGAAGATCCGGGTTCGAGTCCCGGTCCAGTCAGTTCTCAACGGCCAAATTTTTTCACGAATCCTACATATATATATATTTATTTAGAATTATTTCTAGAAATGTTTTTGAGATATTAGCATAAATATTTCATAAATTTAAGGATAAAAATTGATGAAATTTTAACGCCGTTATTAAATTTGGATTAGCATAAAAAAAAGGTAGTACATATTTAAAATTCGATTGGGACTGATTAAAAATTCATAGATTCCTCGAAGAGAAATAAATGACGAAAGGAAAGTTAGTAAGTACACGCGTTCAGTTTGAACTTTGCTTATGTTAGATTCTAAGAGTGGCATGCGAGCTGTGACTATAATATGCATTCGGTCACCGTTCCCTTGGTGGCCCACGTACTTGCATTCTTGGCTCGATCTGGGCGCCGAGATGTTATTGGAATCTTTGAAATATTCGGCTTTGCCCGATCCCACCTATAGAAGAGAATAAGGTTTGCCTTTGCGAAATGTTTCGAGTACGTTTCGTGCGTTTCGAATACGAACGAACGAACGAACGTGTACAACGTGGGAATTCCCCGATCGATGTTTCTATGTAATTTTCAAGACTAACATATTCGATGAAATTATGAAATATATATAATAATATAATATAATAAAAAATAAATATAAATATAATTTATTATATTTGTACTATTTTCAAGAAAATTTGTTTATATTCGTATTTACGAGATTTCACGAATTGAATTTTGTAATTAATGGTTCATTGACTTTAAGATTCGAGTATAATTAAATTAAAAAGAATTTCGAAAGTGAAAATCTGAAAGAATCGTGCGTCGAGTAAGCGAGTAGAGAATAGATTTATCGAGTTCAGGATAGTTGTCGAATCAATCAATTTGCGTAAGAAGAAAGATCGAGGCACAGAGGTTCATCATTTTCCATCTATCATCATTTCGATCATCGTTTGGACGTTGGACGTGTGCATCTCGCGAATAAATGGGGGTATACATAGGTGAATAATATTCCTTGGGTTAAAGGTTACGAGTACAAAAAGAGAGAAGATCAAAGCACGCCGATGTGCTATCGGTGATATTGGATCGGTTTACGATCGAAAGATTTCGTCCTTCGATAATAAAATTCAATATTGCATCTCTCTCTCTCTCTCTCTCTCTCTCTCAATTTTTTCTCATTTTTTTTCTTTCCGAATGGAGAAGGGGCCCGATCGTGTACTCGATTGAATCATTAATTAGTCTCGATCTTTTTTGATTAAGTTTCAAAGTGACAAGGACGAAAGTGAGAGAGAGAGAGAGAGAGAGAGAGAGAGGGAAAGGCTAACCGATGCTTTTTTTACCATAAGCATTTTAATGGAGTATGCCAAAATAGGAAGAACAATTAAAGTGATTGGTGGAAAAAGAATTGAAAGGATTAATTGAAATAATAATAATAATAATAATAATAAATTAAATATATTACGCGTATTTTTTCTTCAGTAGTGGAATGTTAATATATTAAAATAACGATAATAATGTTAATAATAATAATAATAATAATAATATAAATAAAAAGTATTAATTAGGTTTATGTTTGCGAGTATATAAAATGAAAACGATCGATCGATCGATCGATCGAAGATTCTCGTTGCATATTGCGTTTGTGCATAACGCGTGCATGAAGAAAAAAAAGAAATAAGAGAAAGAGAAAGAAAATCTTTGGTGTTTGCGAGTGAATGCAATGCGTGCGTGCGTGCGTGCGTGCGTGCGTGCGTGCGTGGCACGGTGAAAGGTTTTACGAAGGAAGGAAGGAAGGAAAGAAAGAGAAGAAGGGGGATCAGGGGGAGGAACCCTCTCGGTGGATCGTTGCTCCGCAGTTCTTTCCCTCCCTTTCCCTCTTTTTGAAAAAAAAAACTTCGTCGTCGTCGTCGTCGTCGTCGTTGTGTCGGAACACGCGAGTAAAAAGAACATTGGAACGAGTTGAGTAGGCACATCACTGTTTTAATAATTAATTACCGACGACTAGAACGATTTTCTACGCGCACAAGCTCGTTTAGAAACTAACGCAACACCAATAGAATTAGAGGAAACAAAATTCTTCTCTCCTTCTTTTCTGTTATATTATATTCGAGTTTTTTTTTCTCTATTTTTTTTCTATCGTTCGCACACAATTTGTTGTTATTTTTTTAATTACAATTGGTAAGATTGGAACCTACGATTGGCAAATAAAATATATTTGATATCCTCGTTCGATCGTCACACCCGTTATTAATATAACTTTCCTGCTACGGTACTGTTAAATACACGTAAATTATTTTGTTGCTCTTGAATTTATAGAATTACATATAAAAAAACCGTTCACTTTTAAAACACGAAGACTCCTGTTTAAAAGTTTGTCTTTCGATTATATCTGATAAACACTTTGGTCTCTCAATTAATTCGTATATAACGGATTATTATTATTATTATTATACTTATATTTTATTTCTGATCATAATTAGTCACACACTAGTTAGGTATTTTGTTTAAAATTTAATACGATTGTGGATTAACGAGTATGATTGAAATAAAAAAAGAAAGAAAAAGGAAAAGGATTTTGTATAATAAAATAAATTATTTGCGATCGACATACGTGCGTATACGTTGCGTATTTACGTATACTCGTGCACGTATACATGCACATGCATGCGTGCACGTGTAATACTTGTATGTGGGTTACACATATTGAATATAATTTTATTCGGGCCACGTGCAGAAGAAATGCGTGCTTCATTAGTCACGATACGTCGAACCGTAAACGGCCGATCCGCTTATTAACGCTCGTATTAAATGCATTCGTTGCGGCCCGTCGCGAATCGCGTAAATTTTATTATTACGCGTATGAAGAATGAGGAGAGGAACTCAAGTCCCGAGTAGTTAAATGCAACAACACTGTGCGATAAACGATAATCAACAAGAGCGGTCTTATTTTCTAGCGGTTTAAATTATACCCCAACCCACCAATCTTCTGGTTGGTGCTGCTGCACCTCGTCGCATAATCTCGCGTCACGCCTAATAACTGCTTTTCATTTCTCCCTTGTCAAGCTTGCCTTGCTATTCGAAACTTTTACGAGTATAAAAAGAAAAAGAAAAAAACATCCTCTTATAATTCTCGATAATAAATGAACCATTTTCAAATAGAAATTTCTAATACGTTCTTCTCGATCATTTGATTTGTTTCTTTTTTTTTTTTGCTTTTTTCTTTGTTCGTTTGTTTGTTTTATGATAGAAAACGAATCAAAAGTTTATTCAATTTTTGCGTAATATTTTTCTTCGCTCGTCTAATAGATTGATAGCAAAAACAATTTCCGATAACTTGCGTTTAATATTTGTATTTATTTTTGTTTTGTTTTTATAATACAGAACGAATCAAAAGTTTCTTCAAATTTTTGTTTTTTGTACCCAACAATAGTGTTGTTCGCGTAATATTTTTCATCTTTCGCGTAATATTTTTCATCTTTCGCGTAAGTGTCCATTCGTCTAGTAGATTGATAGCAAAAACAATTTCCGAGAACTTGCCGTTTATTATTTGTATTTATTTCTTATTATTTTCTTTCTCGTCGTTATTTGTCACGCGTGGCGTCATCCTTAAACGCTTGCTTTTTTTCTCCCGTTTTTTTTTTCCCACGTTGGCGACGTATCTCACCCAAATGTCAATAAAACGCGTTGGAATCCCATTATCTCGGTTGGACGCGAATTAATTTCGCGTCGTACCTCCGTTTTTCAACACACACACCCCCCCCTCTCACCCCTCCGAACGTTTGAAAGCCGATTTCACGTGGCGAAGGACTGTTTTTATATTTTTTTTTTATTTTTATTTTAGGGCGATATTACGAAAAGGAAAAAATCTCGCGATGAATCTCGTCGTTCGAGAATTATAATTGACTCTGAAATAATCTTCGAAATGAATTAATCGAAATAATGAATCAATCCTATTTAACCCTTTGCACTCGAGGCCTTTTTCGGCAACTCGAGACGATTTCGGCAAAATTAAGTAGACATTTTACAGGTACTTTAAAAACATTTCTAAACAAACAAGCGTATAGAAATAATAAAATATCATCAGTTTATTCATTTATATGTTCGAAAAAAACAAACTTTGGTTGAGTTGAGAGTTGAAATGTGTGAGCCGGGCGCCGTATCGGCGCCGCTCGAGTGCAAAGGGTTAAAATTGAACGATTATGAAAATATTAAAAATGTATAATATATTTGTTATTATTATTATTGTTACAGCACGCAAACAACGTGCGAAAATCCGCAGCGGAATACGTGGCACGACGACAAGCGAGAAAAATTAGTATGACGCGTTCCATAACATCGTCATTGGCGTTGCCGATGTCCCAATTGAGCGACGTGGCCTTTTTGCCAAATGCAAAAGCGGGAACATTCTTTGCACGGGACAACGTGTCGAATTTTATCGGTTGGTGCCGAAACAGTCTTGGTATCATCGAGTGTTTGCTATTCGAAACGGATGATCTGATAATGCGTAAAAACGAGAGACACGTTATATTGTGCATGCTGGAAGTAGCGAGACGCGGAGCAAAATTCGGCATGTTGGCACCTATGTTGGTTCAAATGGAAAGACAAATCGATCGAGAAATCGCTGCTGAGAACAAAGCTGCCAATGGTACCCAAACTAATGGTCATTCGAACGAGGACAGCGACGACGAATACTCCGACATGCATCAGGAAGAACCTTGTCTCATTTACGGTCCGCAACCACAGATTGTTACCAACGATCTCAAGAGTCTCGACGAGATGGTAAATAATTTGTTTGTTTTTTTCCTGTTTTTCAATTCATAACGATCGCTTTGCTATATACTAATGCATGATCTATCCGGTAATTATCTAATTGGATACAGTACAAAGACAATCGAATCAAATTATTTCCTATTTCAATTATTTAGATTGTAATAGTATATTCTTGCTAATTTTTTTTTTATTATTTAACATTTTTTTATTATATATACATATATCGTACAAAGTTGTTTATAATATGTAAGTATTTATAAAATTACCGAATATTTTTTTGTACGATTTCTTTTATGCGGTCCCTATCCACCGCACAAAAAGAGGTTTTACTGTATTTTATTTTTTTTCATTATAACAACACAATATGTAATGTAAAGATGTATTCTTTTTTTTTATTTTTTCAATAAGTACGAAATATAAATGCTTTACTATATACTAATGCATGATCTCTAACTATACGTTCCGGTAATTATCTAATATGGATAATAATAAATAATTATCTAATAATGGATAAAGTACAAAGACAACCGAATCAATTTATTTTCTATTTTAATTATTTAGATTGTAATAGTATATTCTTGCTAATTTTTCTTTTTATTATTATTTAACATTTTTTGTTTATATATATTTTATTTGTTTCATTATAACAACCCAATATGCATTACGGAGTATCGAAATATGTATTATTTATTTTTATTTTTTCTCAATAAGTACGAAATATAAAACGGCGTATAGACGCATTATCGTAAAAGCGAGGACGCGATGCAAATTTTCGAAAGAGTATTTCTATATAAATCATATTGATATTATCACGCGTTTTTCGTCAAAACTAACTCTGTGTGTGTGTTACACATGGGAACGGAACAAAGTACCCCTCATAAAGAGGAGAAATACGACCAACTATAAAATCGATTTTACTTTTTATATGCTTTTTTATACTGCAATGCTTCTTTGTTTACTTTTGATTATTTTTTGTTTGTTCGTTTTGTTCCTTTTTTTCTCTTTTTTTTTTCTTTTTTTTTTCGGTAAAAAGGACGTCTGTATTCTCGACTGCGAAAATAACTCTTGCCCTTACAAGCGTATCGGAGTTATATTTATGGCGTTGCAATGCAGTTCGCCATTAATATCTCGAGATCGGGGTATACGAAAGAAAGAATGAAAGAAAGAGATAGAACGTGTTTCTTTTTAACGTTGAATGGCAAAACGGGAGATGAGTGAAGTGTAGAGAGAAAGGGAAGAATGGCTGTTTTTAAACAACAACCCTTTTCCTACTCAGTATCCGTTAACGAGTATTTCACTCCCTTTTGTCCTACCAACTCAGTCATGCAACCATTCTCACGATACTTTCTTTCTTTAATAGTTCAGTTAAAGGAGTCTCGACTTTTCGTCGTTCCACGCGATTTGCCCAATTTTCATCCCTTTTTCCTTCTCCTCGTTTTAATCATTAAATCAAAATTTGTTCAACGAAAATAATTCTCTTAGTAACGATAATAATCATTTAAATAGTTATAGTTACTAACACATTTGTATATTGGAATTTATTATTCGTTTTAAATGTTATCGATTCGTAGATCGAGTTCAATGATTTACGATCTATTAATTTGCAATAAATTTTCTTTTATCGATACTATCATACTAATCGTAAGCGTAAGATTTTATTTATACGTCCTGGTTGATTTTTACGATACTCGTTGTTGGTTAGTTTTCTCGTCATGGGTGTCCATAAACGAGTATACAAAAAAATCTAAGAACGACTTCATCTCCCTCCCCCACCCCACCCCACTTCACCCCATTCTCTTACTCTTTCTCTTTTTATCGTGAACATGTTAGAAGGTCGAAGAAAATCTAAAACAATCGTATCGAAAATATCGGACGTTTAGTTGGCCAGCGGCTAGCACGACATAGTCGTTAACCAACCAGCTTTGAAAAAAATTCCCTACAACCGTGGGGAGATCTAGGGATACTTGTGTGTAACGTATCTGTGTATGTGTGTGTGTGTGTATGTGTGTTAAGTTAAGGGTGGGAGAGAAGAAAAAAGGGTGCCTACAACCGAGATTTACGTTACAGAGATTTCAATTCTGTGTCTGTGTGTGTTTGTGTGTGTGTTTGTGTGTAGAGTGAGAGGCCAAATAAGCGCGACATTTCACGAAGCAGAAATTTTCTCCACTACTACGGGGGTTTCTCGTCTACCAAAACGCGTTATCTCTCATTTTTTTACTTTTTCCTTCCTTTTACCTTTCTTTCGTGTATATAAGATTTTCTTGTTCTTTTATTCATGAAAATCTTTCGTGGATTTTCAAGAATCTACAAAATATTCTTTTATTTCCCCTCGTCAATTTTCATAACTATCTTTCTTCTTCGTCCTGGGAATAAAATAAAAACGCGAATAAATTTTTATCGAATTTACCTTTGATTTATTTATTATTATTATCGTAAGATTTTCTATTCGAACGAATTAATAATATCTGTCATTATTTCTTCGCGGTATAATTAAAATAAAAATAAATAAATAAATAAATTGGGATTGTGGCGCGTATTCAATTTTCATGTTTCTTATTTATCAACGTTACTTCCGATCGATCTAACTTCAATTTCTACTATTTTATTTCTACTATTTTATGAAGGATCGAGGAGACAATTTACGATGTGGGTTACGAGTTAGATAATCGTGTTCAAGAAGACACTACTCGTCACTTATTTCTACGTTTTATTTTGAACGTAGGCATAGGATTTATGTACATAACGTTCGCTGTTTATACGCGTGAAGAATCGTGAATAGGAAAAGATTGCAAGTAAGAAAGAAAAAGGGGCTGGGTAGGAGAGGGTAATGAAAAGAAGAAGAAGAAGAAGAAGAAGAAGATGAAAAAAAAAATGAAAAAAGAAAAAGACACCCTACCATGGTGGTGTTTCTCTGGTTGCAACCGCAATTGCGATTGCACTCGAGCGATGCATCAGTGAAACACCACTGGGAGGAGGACAAGAAGGGTGAGGGATTAGAGGGGAAAGGGTTTGAGAAACATATACATTTGAACCAATCGCGAATAGTTCTATCCCTCGACATCATTCCAACATCTTCTCCTTTTTCTTCTTTTCTTCTTTTACTTCTACTTTTTCATCCCTCTTTTTCAATCTTTTCACCCTTATCTTTGGGTTGCTTTAATAGCACCCTGTCACGAGCACCATTACTACTACCAACGTGTTTTATATCGTAAAGGGTTGATCTAAAATCCTACGATGAATACCAAATTTTTTTATTTTAAAAATTAATTATAATCTTTTTAATAATTTTTCTCTTTTTTTTTCATTTTTGTTTACGCAGAATTGTGCATACGACTGATTATATAGGTCTGATAAGTTATTATCAGAAATATTTATTTTGTTGTTAATATTATCTTAGCAATTATCTATCCAACTGTTAAGAGAGGCACGTAATTTATTTTCTTGTTTAATATTCAAAAGGGTAAATATTCTTCGGATAATATAATTATTATATTTGATCGGCTAGTTTGTTCGCGTTTATTTAGTAGCTTTCTAATAATACTTAATGGGATTTGAAGAAAAAAATCTAAGTAAAAAAATATATACTCTCGAGAGTTTAATTATTGGAAAAGTTGCATAGCGTTTAGTTTGAAAACATGAATAGTATTTTATATTTTATATATGCTGGTCACGTTATTTCGTAAGTGCAACATCAACTTGGTCGTTCGTCAACACCCATCCAAACGATTTCTCTTTCCTTTATTTTTCTTCACTTTTCTTGATTTTTTTTTTCTTTTTTTTTTCTTCTTGCGTCGTATCTATGCAACAACGTAGGAGAACATAAGTATCTCATATGGTACTTGGTGTCTAGAGTCGAGTACAACTCGGTTGAGAGTTACATCTAAAGAGTGAGAGAGAGAGAAAGAGAAATCTAAACTCGACGTGACTGAACTTTTCGCATAGTTTTTTTTTTTGGATAACTCTCTTGAGAAATATCGGTTTGCGTTTATCGTGAAAATACCCTGTCTTGATATTTTAGTATAATTTTACGATTATTTTTGATAATAATCCTAAGAAAAATATCGAATTTAATTGCTGAAATTGCATCGAAACTTTTGCACGTATTTATTTACAAAAAAATGTAAAATAAGGAAATAACATTCAAAAAGAATTTCTAACCCGTCCTAATTTCATGAGACACGTATTTTAATAGTTTTATTTTCTTAATTTAAATAAGGAAAATAATTTATTAAATTTTAATTTTAATTGAAATTAAAATAAAGAAATTTTAATTAAAATAAGGAAATAATTTTCTTATAAATAATTTAACCAATTCAAATATTAAAACGAAATTCATTTGAAAAAAAATAATAATCTGTATAATGAGCATCGTAATTTAAAAAACAAAAATCAGATTCGCGGATCGAACGATTTTTTTCTTTGAAGTCAAATTTATTGAACGATGTTTTGAGAGATTTGAAGTGAATTTGGGGAGAATTTGTAGCGCGTTTCTCGAGGGAGCAATACAATCGATTAAGTTCACCGTTTGTGTGGCATCAACGTGATCAACAAATTTCGTTTTATTACGCGGAGATCGTCCCAATTGGTTGGACCACAACACAGTTGCGGTGAATCACAGATTAAACTTCGTATGAAGAGTTACGTGTACAAGCAATATCAACGATGTTCATTGAAATTTATTTTAAAGGAAGTATCATAGAAGATTATTATTTACGACGATTTACGATTATTAATTAGAAATCGTGCGGGTATCTTTAAAACGAAAATTAATATTAAACGTTCATTTGGTTTAATCGATAAATCAAAAAATATCTGAGATTACGATATTAAAGTAAATAATAGAATATATATATATATATCTTTAAATCGATTAGATAAAAAAGAAACGATTAATGATTTTTAATTTCATTTTTTTTTTTTTTTAGATGAGATTAGATAAAACTATTGTCGTAACGTAACAATAATAATAAAATAATCAAAGTAATTAATTTCTCTCTTATTCGCGTAAAACTGTTCAACAAAAAACAATTAGAAAAATCTAAGAAAATAATCGTAAACTTTACTCAAATTTTCTATCGTGCGTTGGAGCAGTATAATTTCCAATGAAAATAAACAAATAAAATAATATATATTTAAAATATTAAATTTGATATATTTATAAATTATTCATAAAATGATAAAAATCATTTATTAATATAATAAACCTAGATCATCCTAGATTAAAAGATAACAAAATTGTGATATCTCTTAAATCAATTTCTAATCTCGCGATAAGTTTCAATAACAAAAGAAAAAAAAAAAATAGAAAAAAACGTCCTGACGTTAAACAAAAAAAATATAAAAAAAAAATAGAAAAAGTGTATAAAGATAAAGCGTGGAACTGTTCGTGGAATACCTATTGGACATCATCTATTTATAATATTATCTCGTAATAAATCGTTTTATCATCTCTCGAGAGTGCAATTAGAAACAATAGGTATTATTCTACTTAGCCACGATTCATCGTGATCATCTTCTTTCTATAATGCCATCCAACGATACTGAACTTGACACACACCGAGATAACCGAGAATTATAATCATCATTATTTTTTATACACAGTTCTATTTTTTTCATTTCAAAAAATCAAAGTCCAATTTTAAATAGAACAAATAACAAAAGTAAAATTCGATGTAAAATAATCGTCAAGGAGACGGTAAAGGTAAAAGGATACGTAATCAATCACTTCGTCAATCTGGAATCATGTTCTATGAATGTTGTTCGATAATAATAATCTATTAAAAAAATTTGACGACCTTGTTCGGACTTTACGTTATCTTTACGATCGTAAATCGACGTAAAACACGGTGACACAGGAATGCTCTTTTTTCCCAAGATTTATTTCTTGAAAATAAATGAATCATCCAATGGGGATTTTAGTTTGTTACTTATTACGTTCGAAGAAATTCTACTTTTATAAATTAAACACCGGTTATGGGATAGTTTGTTTAATCATTTCCGACGATATTACTGAGATTTTTATCTTTTTTCTTTTTTTTTCTCGTTTAAATAGAATTAATTACAAATTGTTAATTGTACAATTAATTGTTACGAACATTAACGAGATTATTTACAATGTAACAAATATTATTTTACAATAAATATGTTTTATCTTTTTCGTCACTTTTAGATCAAATGTAAGATACGAAATTTGATTGGGTGTGTCCCTTGACCTGAAATAATTCGGAGATCGATTTGGAACCCTCCACTTCTTTTTCTACCTTTCTAGGACGAAAGACCCGAAGGTGTCACTCAAAGATAACATTTATTTCCCTTATTTCTCTCTCTCCCTTCCTTCTTTGTTTCTTTTTCTTGTTTTCTTAAGGGAAACTCAGTCAGTCAGTCAGTCAGCCAGTATCCGAAATTTCGTTCCAAGAAACGAGTGCGTGGGACGTGCAAAACATCGGATACGATGTGCGTAATATCTCGTCGATGTGTGTTTTGTCGACTGAAAAAGAAAAAAAAAAGAAGATAAAAAAATATAAGAGAGAAATAATAACCGGTATCGAAAATGTACTCTCTAACATAATAAGTGCGTACGAGTGCTAACTAGCGCTAAAAACGGAGACGATCGTTTAAAAGAAATAATGTATTTGACTGTATCGCGAATCTTCCCATGTTGGTGTCGATAATTGAAAAGAATTATACCATTTCAGTTTTTTCTTTTTTTTTTTAAAGCGCCACATCTAAAATGGAGATGAAATATAAGAACGTTTGCAGAAGCTCGAAACTTTTCGATCCATCTTCAATAATGTTGACATTTATCGTTTGCTTCGCATTTAAATTCGATAATAATTCCTTTTTTACATTTTTAGTAATTTATATTTAATTAAATAATTATTAATTTTTATTTAAATAGAATTTATTTGATCGTTAGAGGGAATTTATTTGGGGAAATATTAATTAAAAAAAAAACACACGAACTTTTATTTCACATTAATAATTAAGTTAAAATGAATTGGTATTTTTTTTTTCAATTTTTTAATTGAACATTCGGACACCAATTTATTGACAAATCTAAGTAAAAAATGTGGAAATTGTTCGAGGTTTCGAATCTAATTGTGAAATAAAAACAAGAAAAATGCATACTTGTGCGTATAACGTTAAATAGAAAAAAGAATAATAATAATAAAAATAATAATAATAATAGAAAAATCGAATCGTCTAGACTCGCGTCGTCTTCTCTTAGATATTTCTATGATAATAAACAATCGGCGTGGTTCGTCTCGTTGGAGCCTTTTAGATTGGTTACTATCCGGGCATCGTCGTCGTAGTTGCTCAACCGGAGGAGCTTTTGCTTCGGCTCGCAAGCGCCGAAAGCTCTCGTATTGATCGTCGTTAGCCCATTTCGTTCAAGTTCAAGCGCAAAGTCAATGCGAACTTTTTAACACGATGAACGAGACCAAATTTTTTCTCACATTTATTTCAGATATATAAATGAAAATTATAAACAATTATTCTTCGACGAAAGAGAGAGAGAAAAGTTCGAAATTTTGATTTTTAATTTTTATATTTTCTTTCATATAATTTTAATTTTTAATAAATATAATAAATATAATAATATATATATATATAAATAAATTTAATAAATTTAATATAATAAATTTAATAAATATAATAATAAAATTTTGATTTTTAATTTTTATATTTTCTTTCATATAATTTTAATTTTTAATAAATATAATAAATATAATAATATATATATATATATAAATAAATTTAATAAATTTAATATAATAAATTTAATAAATATAATAATAAAATTTTGATTTTTAATTTTTATATTTTCTTTCATATAATTTTAATTTTTAATAAATATAATAAATAATAATATATATATAATTTAATAATTTAATAATAAATTTAATAATATAATAATAAAATTTTGATTTTTAATTTTTATATTTTTTTTCATATAATTTTAATTTTTAATAAATATAATAAATATAATAATATATATAAATAAATTTAATAAATTTAATATAATAAATTTAATAAATATAATAATAAAATTTTGATTTTTAATTTTTATATTTTTTTGTCATATAATTTTTCTATAATTTTTATATTTTAATATTTATTACGTCATTATATATATCGAAGGAACAGGAAACTCGGTTAAATCCACGTCTCGTACTTTCGCGAACTGTTCTCGTGGTTTATTTGCACGATGACATACTTCCGGTTTGAGAGAAAGAGATAAGGAACAAAAATTTACCGAAGAGGAAAAGATAAAAAGGAAGGTTTGTTCCTTCGAACGAAACATTCGGAGACAAAACGAAAAAGTTTCCAATCCTTCTTCTATCTCGGCGAATTTTCTTTTTCTTTTTTTTTATCCTTTTTTCTTTCCTTTCAAATTCTTATCAACAATTTCTTACTTCGTCCTAGTTCTAGTTACCATCGTCCTTTTCGATCTTATGTGCATACACATAGGTAACATTTTATGTACTACATAGTTATCTATACTTTTGAACTATTTTTTTTTTCTTTGTCTAAGGATCGTTGCCAGGACTTTGCAATTAAGGTCGAGGTACACTTTTGAAGGAACTAGGATAATTATTTCTTCGAAAATATTTCCAACAGTCACCCAATCACGTTCTGCTCTTCTTCTTCTTTTTTAATTTCCATTAAAATTCAAGAAGTTTTTTCTTTCTTGGTTTAATTAAAACGTAATTCACAAGAAAGAGAGAGAGAGAGAGAGAGAGGAAAGAAAACCTTCGTAAGTTTGAATCATAACACGAACACTGTGTAAATCGTTTTTATTATTCCCAAAAGACCAAATGATTCAGAGAATGTGTTTAATCTTTTTACTGCATCTAAAATTAGCAAGACGCGTAAATACTCGTGGTTGAGTGCGTACGTGTGTGTTTTCGTTATAGAGATATATAAATGTATCAGAAAAGCTTATCAAAATGAAGTCACTTCGTAAGAAGACCCAAGTTTTTCCACAAGTTTGCAGATAAACGAAATCTTACGAAAATCGTTGATTTGAATGATTGATATATATGTACATATTGCAAAAGTATAATAATAACAGTTGATTCTCTTATTCCTGGTAGCTAATCTCGATATATCTCACTCGCGTTACGCTTCGATAAATCATTCATTATCGATAAATGAAAAAAATATGTACGCACGTAAGAAGTTATACTTCTTTGCCGTACCAAAACGAACATAACCTCAATAACCTCAAAAATAACTTCAAAAAAAAAAACTTCAAAGAAAAAAATAACTTGAAAAAAATATAATTATTATTATATATATATAAGAAAGAATAAAAAAAAAGAAAAAGAAAATATCAAATATAGATATCAGTCTACACTAAATATAAAAGAGATATATCGAATAACTTCACGCGTCAACAGCCATGGCGCGGTTACAGCATTAGTTCTCGCTTCGATCATTTAAGTAAAGCAGCGCTGAGTTCGATTAGTATTTGGATGGGTGACCCGCTTGAGAAAAAAGGGGGGAAGAAGAAAAGAAGACAACTTCATGCCGTATACTTGAAATCGCTTTGCCGCGCTTCGTAAATACCGACAAACTTCATGGTGTCGTTTTTCCAGACGCTCGGAACAAAATCACTCCCCATTACATTTTCCCCAACGCGCCAAAAGAAGTATAACTTCAAAAAAAAAAAAAACAAACAAAATAACACAAATATTGAAATTCGCGATCATCTGTAAAAACATATCACCAACCAAAAATAATAAATGCTTACAATCCTAATCAACGAATATACATTTCTAATAGAAATTTTGTTCCTTTAAAAGAGATAGAAAGGAAAAAAAGATTGCAGAAAAATTGCATTTCGCGACAACTCCCTCAAAAAAAAAAAAAATAAGAAAACCCCTCCCACGCCATGGAAACGCGTTTAAAAATACGCGTTACAAACGTCCTTCGAGCTCGACACTACCGTAGAATTTATTTATAAAACGGGAAGAATGACTGTTGTTGTTGTTGTTGTTTCTTTTTTTTTCGTCTTCCTCAAAATGAAGCTTGTTCACGAGCAACAGCAGCAACAGCAGCAGCCAGCAGAAGCAGTCAGAGTCGGTAGGACTACCATAAATGGCGTTGAAGTCTTGACGGCATGTTAGTTATTACGTACAATTAGCTCGAGATAGTCAGCAACAGGAAAGAAAGAAAGAGAAAGAGAGAGAGAGGAAGAGAGAGGAAGAGAGAGGGTGGGAGAGGGAGGGAGGGAGGAGGAAGACGATTGGTCGACTTTGGGAAAGGGAAAAAAAGAAGAGAGATGGAACATACTACACACACACACACACACACACACACATATATATATAAAAATATATTACTACGAGTATAGATTCGTGTTGAAAGAAAGAGAATGATAGAAGGCTAGCACCGAGCCGTGCAAGGTCTACCTGTGGTCTCGTAGTCTTAGCTAATCACTGTTTATCGGAAAGGGAGAGGCGCTTATAAGATGAGAGGGTAGGTGAGAGGGAAAAGTAACGATGTGTATAGAGAAAAAGATAAAGAGAGAGAAAGAGTGAGAAGGAGGGTGGGAGGGAAAGAAATGGGTCAGAAATTTAATACCAACGCTTACCGGTTACTCTCTCAACAACAGTTCGGAGTCGGTCAGTAATTATACGTAGCACCCATATTTTTTTTTACATATACACATACACACACACACACATGCATGCACGCACTTACGCACACGTGTATGTATAATATGTATATAAATATATGTATGTATATTATATGTGTATAACGAATCCGTATACATATATATATGTTAATTATAATATATATATAATAATATAATAATATAAATATATAATATATAATAATATAAATATACTATATAATATTAATATAATAATATATATATAATAATATAAATATAAATATATATGTATATATGTATACGTATTCGTTTATATAAGTACACACTTATGTATTTCTTTCTTTATTTCTCTCTTACGTTCATGAAAACACACACACACACATACGCATATACGTGTGTAAGCTGCCGGTTCTTTATAATATATTATAAGAGTAAGTACGTAGGTCGAGTTAATAATTTCTAGGTAAGGATACCTGATATTCATAGTATCGAGAATACAAGTAGGGCAATATAATCCGGATCGTTGTACGCGTTGATGATCCTTGTTGAGAACGTGATCGAACGACGATGAATACCGATTCTCAAGATCATGCGTGGAAAATTAGATCTATCGGCCACTGGATCAACATACTTTTTATCCTTTTACCTATTATTTATAATGTACCTACTTTTTTTTCCTTTTTTTTTCTTTTTTAAACGTTTCATTTTTATTCCGGGTAATTGTAGAAATGGTATTTGATTCTGGAACAAAAAAGTAGATATCGATTTTCTACGTTGTTATGCTTGATTCGGTCGGATTTATTCGGTCTTTGCTTTCCGACCTATCATTCCGTTCTTCTTTGATCACGTAAGCGTATCAAATGCCTTACCTAAATATAATCATTCGCTGTATAAACGATTAGTTAAAAGGAAATGGTAGGTGAATTCATTACGGGGTAAATTTAAGGTCAATTTTTGGATAGAACATCGTTAGGTTTTTCGAAAGAAAAATACTATTTTTAGTTTATTATAATATCGGCCGAAAAATGTAGATTATAAAATAATGAATAAAAAATCCAATTAAAAAAATTAGCATCGTTTCGTGGCTTTGATTTGAATAGGATACGTCGGGACTCTATTCTTTTGTTCATTTTTATTAATTTTAATTTTTTTTTTCTTGGAACGAGAAGATTTCATTTAAAAATCTAACTGCTCGTCTTAGTTTGAATTAATGAGACGTACCTTTTTCTTTTATTTTTACGGAATATAATAGAATCAAAAATGACGGAAGGGAAAATGAGAAAAGAGAAAGAGAGAAAAAAAATGATTGAATAACGCGGAAGTTGTTTTTTTTTTTCGCGAGAATAAATGAGATGAAGAAGAAGAGTAGAAAGGAAAAAGAAGGTTCGAGGAAAATTCTTAAACGGAACGAGCGTCGTTGGCACCTTCTTCGTTGACTTCGATCCTCGAATGTGGGTTATTCCAATAAAGTGCACTCAAAGTGCTTCTAAACGTTGCCGATCATTACGAAGCACCACGTTCCGTTGTCCGACGAAGTTGAAGTTAAAGTTGAAGCAGAAGTAAAAGCAGATACAGAAGAAGAAGAAGAAGACGAGAAAGGGAAGGAGAACGTTGGCTAGATAAAATTCCAAAGGTGTCTTTTGGTTTGGAACCAACCAACTACTACGTTACTCGAGTTTTTTTAAGCGAAAATCTAAAGTTGTCTCTCGAAGACCATCCCAAGCGAACATTTTTACTTTTATTTTTGCTTATTTAGATGCGTATTTCTCACCTTAATATAGAACGTTCGCATTTTTAACATTTTTGTTGGTGAAATTATTTTCCGGGGATGGGGGGTGGGGCAGGGGGGGGGTCTTGAAAATTTTGGATTCGCTAAATTTGCCGATACCACTTAGCATCATTTTATATCCAATCGATATTTTCCAACTGTATGTGTTTTACCCACACCATACGCATAATATGCACCGTGCGTGCTAGCAAAAGGGGGAGCAGCTCGCGTTAATCACGGTCGAGACACACAGTCAGTCCCAAGTTGAAACTCCTCAAATTACTCGCACGGTCGTCGACTTTTCGCGTCCGTGCTCTTACATAACGATCATCCCCCCCGTTTCCCCTTTTCCCTTTTTTCATTTTTCAAATAACGTAACACGCGCAAACGTATTTGTTTGAAAATAAAATGATAGGGGTGGTAAAATAAAAAGAAGGGGGGGGTCGAATATTTCAAACGATTTATATTACACGGTGTACTATAAAAAAAAAATCGAATCGTCACGTTTACTCTTGCGAATATTAACGAAATAAATTATTTATTTAAATTAACATAACGAACAATTATAAGATGATTTACAAAGCCCCCCCCTCTTCTTAGTTTGTATTCGAACGAACGTAATTGTATGTGCTTCGCGTATCAAATTTTGATTTAGGATAGAATTAAAAAAGGGGTACCTAAAAGGTACCCCCCCCCCTCTTCCTTCACCAAACGATTCTGTGTCAGTAGTAAAATATTTCGAGGCCAGATAGTTAAAACTATTTGCGTAAGTATTCGAGAGAGCAAAAGGCGACACGAATCCCGGCGGCGGGATTCGTACCTTCTCGAATTACAGGCGTGGCTGGCTATTCGTTGTGTTAATTCGTCGAACAGTCTCTCACGTTATACGAGCAACGAGTAATGAACTAACTAACTAACGAACGAAGGAACGAACGAACAAATGCGAGATCTGATAGAGTTGCCAAGAGACACTTTTCTCTTTGCTAACATTTCACATTTCTACGTTTAAACGATCCACGATGAGGAAGATCTCGATCACGTGCCAAGCTCATTATACGCGGTTCTATACTAGTGCTTTCGTTCATTTAGTATGGAAAAGACACCCTCCTTGCTTGCTACGTGTTTCGATTTATTTTCATTTCTGAAATTCTACTGAAATGACAGAGTGGAAAAAAAAAGAGACATTTTTGGCATCCAATTTGTACGATTTAATTAGATAACGTTTGTACGCGTGTAATTAGAAATGTTTATTATTTACGAGGTATTAACATATTTGTTTAAAACGATGTTAGGAATTATTTTTCTACTAACCCTAACGTTTATAATTTCTATTAGAAATTGCTATTTTGATTAGATACATTTTGAATTTGATTTAATTCATATTATTAGGGTGAATCAAAAGTTGCGTTATAAATTGCATAATGGAATGTTTTTGTAAAATTTACTTTGGAAATATTAATAATAAACAAATGTACGAACATTTGATTTATCTTAATATAAAATGTATATTATAATATTAATATATAATATAAATATAATTAGTAAATTTATATATATATATTGGTATCATTATTCTGGAAAAAGTTATTAGGAATTTGTAAAGGAAGTTCGCGCGTTTGTTGCGTTATAAATTGCATAATGGATTGTTTTTGTAAAATTTACTTTGGAAATATTAATAATCAAAAAATGCACGAACATTTGATTTATCTTAATATAATGTATATTATAATATATATATGAATATATAATATAAATATAATTAATAAAATTATATTGTGGTATCGTTGTATTCTGGAAACAGTTGTTAGGAATTTGTAAAGGTAAAAAAGGTAGTAAAAAAAGTAAAAGAAGAATAAGAAGAAGAAGAATAAGACGAAGTTAGAGGAAGAGAAAACAGCTGACTGACTGAGAGAGTAAAACTTTGCGGTATATTGCGCCGTACACCACGGCACGAGGGTATTGATTGCGGAGACGCCGGCGCCGGGACGCCTCTAGGTGCTCTCTGCAAAACGCGATGCCAGACCCAAACCTCGTCGTCGTACGTCTACTACTCTTTCCAATTCACCTGTCGCACTCGGTCTTAACACCGAAATAATAATAACAACTTTCGTTTTACTTTCATACGTTTCCACCCTCGTCTAATTCTCTTTTATATTCCTATTTTTATTCGTTATACTTATCTTCGGATAAAAACGTAATTATGTAACACTTGCATTTTATTTTATATACTTTATCCTAAATTATTTTTACAAACTCCTATTTTTTATCCACTTCTACTTCTCGTTTATTTTATTTTTTATTCGGATAGAGACTTAATTCATAATACTTGCATTTTATTTGATATACTTTATTTTAAATCATTTTTACAAACTCCTATTTTTTATCCACGTTTATTTCTCGTTTATTTTATTTTTTATTCAGATATAAACTTAATTCATAATACTTGCATTTTGTTTGATATACTTTATTTTAAATTTTCATAATACTTGCATTTTATTTGATATACTTTATTTTAAATCATTTTTACAAGCTCCTATTTTCTATCCACTTCTATTTCTCGTTTATTTTATTTTCTATTCAGATTAATGCATAATACTTGTATTTTATTTTATAAATTTCAACTTAAATCATTTCTACTATGTTTCTAATTTTTCATTCTTATATATATTATTTTTGTTTTGTTTTATTTCACTCATTTCCAATGATACTATAAAAATCTTTCCACCACGATTTTGTTTTCTATTTCTTTTTTTTATCAGTTCCTATTAAGCGATGAATTAATTATTAACGAAACATTAGCCAAGATATATTACAAAGTTTGTGTTTCAAGAAAGTAATCGACGTTTCTTTGAGCTTCTTTAGATGCTCTTAGGTTCGCATTAGTTATCTTCAAAGATGGTTATCATTATCACAAAAGAGAGAGAGAGAGAGAGAGAGATAAATCAAAAGGGATATTCACTCAAGGTTGGAAGGATCGGCTTTCAACGGCATTGCTTTTCTCGTCCTCTACCATTTAACGTTTCTCGATGAGACTCTCTTAATGACAGCAGAATTCTCATTCCTTGTTCATCAACGCATTACGTTCACAGGGTGGTGGTGGTGGTGGTGGTGGTGAGGAGAGTCTTTCGTCGGCTTTCAGCCAAGTCAAAATTAATTCCGACGTTTCCGAGAGAAAGAAACGGGCGTGGTTGATCCAGTATAAAACAGAAGCACAAAAAAAAGAACCTGATTTATCGTGGTAATAATAATAATAATGATGATGATGATGATGATGATGTTGATGGTATAAAAAAAATTTTTTTGCACGCATCAGACAGTTATTAAAAATATTTTAGTTTAAATTCATTTCATCGGCAGAAGAAGAAGATGAAGAAGAAGAAGAAAGTGTACGTTTTTACAAATGATCTGCCAAACGTTCTTAGATTATCTTAGAAATTAATTCAATTTTTTGTCTCGAGACCTCGTTGGATCAAGTTTCATTTTTTTTTTGCTTTTTGGAGAGTAAAATTCGAAGAGTTTCATTTCTAAAATGACGAATTATATGCTATTAATTATCATAGAAATGATTTGAAAAATAATTTAAGAACATTTAACCTATTTAGAATTATATAGCATAGATAAATCATCAGCACCGTTATAAGAAAGAAAAAGTAACATTAGTAAACAAAAAATATCAATCGATACGTATGTGAAATCCTTAAATCACGTAAACCTCCTCCCCAACCCACCGACATTTATTTTAACATAAATAATGTAACAAGTAATCGAAGAACATTTATATGATGCACCCAGAAAATCATTTTATTATCACTCGATATGAGAAATTATTAAATCATGTAAATCCTTCCCCTAATCCTAATTAAATACTCATATAGTACTCTCCATTTACTATAACATTTATTTTAACATAAATAATGTAAAAAGTAATCTAAGAACATTTATTTGATGCACCCAGAAAATTATTTTATTATCACTCGATATAAGAAATTCTTAAATCATGTAAATTCTCTCCTAACTCCAATCAAATACTCATAAAGTACTCTCCATTTATTATAACATTTATTTTAACATAAATAATGTAACAAATAATCTAAGAACATTTTATTTGATGCACCCAGAAAATCATTTTATTATCACTCGATATGAAAAATCCTGAAATCATGTAAATCCTTCCCCTAATCCTAATTAAATACTCATATAGTACTCTTCTTTTACTATAACATTTATTTTAACATAAATAATGTAACAAATAATCTAAGAACATTTTATTTGATGCACCCAGAAAATCATTTTATTATCACTCGATATAAGAAATTCTTAAATCATGTAAATTCTCTCTTAACCCCAATCAAATACTCATATAATACTCTCCATTTACTATAACATTTATTTTAACATAAATAATGTAACAAATAATCGAAGAACATTTTATTTGATGCACCCAGAAAATCATTTTATTATCACTCGATAATGTAAATTCTCTCTTAACCCCATCAAATACTCATATAATACTCTCCATTTACTATAAAATTTATTTTAACATAAATAATGTAACAAATAATCTAAGAACATTTTATTTGATGCACCCAGAAAATTATTTTATTATCACTCGATATAAAAAATTCTTAAATCATGTAAATTCTCTCTTAACCCCAATCAAATACTCATATAATACTCTCCATTTACTATAAAATTTATTTTAACATAAATAATGTAACAAATAATCTAAGAACATTTATATGATTTACCCAGAAAATCATTTTATTATCACTCGACATGAGAAATCCTGAAATCGTGTAAGCCTCATTAAATGCCTGTATACACCCAAACTACTATTAACTGGTAAGAAACATAGCGAAAGAGTGGATCTCGAGGCAGGTCGCGCGTGTGTCGATTTATCCAAGGAAAAAAAGGGCTTCTCTCGATCGAAGAAAGATCGTAGAGACAGAGAAAGAGAGAGAGGAAAGAAGAGGAAAAAAGAGAGAGAAAGAGAGAAAGATAGGACGGCACGGTGCAACAAAGTAAAGCATTCATTCGGCTTCGGTCGGACAAAAAGGCGGAACTTCGATGACCCGATTGCCTCTCTCTCTCTCTCACTCTCTCACTCTCTCTCATTCTCTCATTCTCTCTGTTCGTCTTGTCTTGATATAGAAAAACGTTTATCGTCATCTTCTTCTTTTTTCTTCTTCTTGTTCTTCTTCTTATTCGTGTCGCGTTATCTTACCGTATATACCTACTACGTAAATACGTTCAGCTCATACGTTAATCATTTTTTTGCGGTCACGAGTGACTCGCACGATTCCTGTCGTTTATAAGACTATACCTATCTATACACACACACACACACATATATATACATTTATATGCACGCAGGCATACACTTATATATATTGACTTTAAGTAGTACATACGTGCATCATATTGGAATATATCCGCTGCGCAATTCTAGACGGTCGTCGATCTCAACGAGCTCCATTGTAACTCATTGAGTAAAGAGGGGAGAAAGTATAATCGAGAAATCCGAAACGCAAAGAGAACGAACCAACGAATGAACCAACCAACCAACCAACAACCTACGATCCAACCAACCTATCCAAGTAAACCTACCAATGAACGAACAAGCCCGTCAACTCGCGCAAACTTTGGACCCAGATGAACGAAATCGATATTATCGATTTTATCTTCGAGCTAATAAACGTTTATCATGATAACCCTTTTTCACTCTCTTCTAGCACCGCAATCTTCTATTGTTATTGTTATCGTTTATTGTTATTTGTTTGTTTGTTTGTTTGTTTGTTCGTTCTAATCTCGTTACGAGTTATTCGTGATCCAAACGATACGATTATGATAGTCTAGAAAATCGTAATCTAATGAAACATACGTGCAATACGAAATGTATCGAATAATTATGAATAATTATATGATTGGTCAAATATTTATAAATGGTTTCAAACTAATGGTCTTTTCACTTTGTCGATTCACGTTTACGTATACAAATGTTTTATAAAATTATTTCTTGTAATAAGATGACAAATGATAATAATAACAACACGATGTAATATATATTTAAATAACAATTGCAAAGGTTCCATGTGTAACGCAAGTTTGAGAACAATTGTTTACACGTTTTTATTTTAAAATTATTTTTTTGTAGAAACTTTGTTACGAGTTTAATAACAAATTAATATGATAATAATAACAACACGATGTAATATATATTTAAATAACAATTGCAAAGGTTCCATGTGTAACGCAAGTTTGAGAACAATTATTTACACGTTTTTATTTTAAAATATTTTTTTTGTAGAAATTTTGTTACGAGTTTAATAACAAATTAATATGATAATAATAACAACAGGATGTAATATATATTTAAATAACAATTGCAAAGGTTCCATGTTTAACGTAAGTTTGAGAAATTATTTACACGTTTTTATTTTAAAATTATTTTTTTGTAGACATTTTGTTACGAGTTTAATAACAAATTCTACGAAGAAAGAGAAAGTTAGTTATTTATTTTGAATATAATACAATTTGAGAAATTTAGATCTAGTTCGGAAATTTTGACCACATTCGTTGTCCTTTAACGAACCTTCGAAGGAAACTTCGACAAAGTTCTCTTAACTTAATATAGTTGATACTGCGGCTGGAACAAACTTCTTCATTTCTAAGTGGAATAGAAAAAGAGATAAGGATAAAGTAGACGACGTATTTAGCATCGATATTGAACTCTTGTTCAAATTCGTCTACAAATTTTGTTTACATTTGTTTTTTTCGAGGAACAAATTTTTAGTTCATGCAAATGTATTATTACATTAAATATAATTAAATAAATAATTATATTTATATAATATATAATATAATTTATATAATAATAACAAATAATTTATAAATTATATAATATATAATATAATTTATATAATAATAACAAATAATAATTTAATAATTTATAATATATAATAATATTATAATTATTTATTTAATTATATTTAATAATAATAAGTAAATAATTCGTAACTTTCGTTCACCTTATTTTTTTATCTCATAGAAAGAAAAATATTTAAGCAAAGGGGGAAAAAATGTGACCAGCATGGTTTTTTCTTACCAATACTTGTATCTAACCAAATATCGTATAGGAAAGATAAAATGTTAGATAAAAATAGGAAAAAAAAATAGGTTTTATTTATCTTTTTTTTCTTTTTTGTTGCATTTAGTATCGTTTAACAGCTGTGCAATTCTCTGATTATCTCACTTTAATAGTACGACTCGTTCGTTCTTTCGTTTCCTTTGACACAACTTTTATCGTATTTTATCCGGCATACTGAAAAATAGAGAGACGAAATGAAAGAAATTGAGAAGAGAGTACGAGAGTGGAGGGAGAAAACGAGTGATAAAAGGACAGAAAGGGTGAGAATGCAAACGAGGGCGTGGTACGGAAAAGGGATGAAAGATAGGTCACTCGAACTTTTCGTTATGTCACTTCAATAATCCTCCAATTTCGTTTCATTCTTTTCCATTTCAATGATTTTTCTTTCTTATAAAAATATAATATTTCATTTCATTGAATATCTTCAACAATAATTTGATTTTTCAGTTTTACTTATTGAATTATATCAAAATTATTTTCACTTTTTCACGTACTAAGAAATATTTTCTTTTTAAATTGCATATTTTCGTGAATTAAAAACATTACCGAATATAAACGATGACTAATTTTTTATTTATTTATTATTTTATTAATTTATAATATTATATTATATATATATACAAAATTATAACAAATATTATATTATATATAATATTAATATTAAATAATATATAATATTAATATATAAAAAATTATAACAAATATTATATATATACAATATTATATATATATACAAATATTATATATAATATTATATTATATATAATATTAATTTATTAATTATTTTATTAATTTTTAACGATGACAAGATTTTAAAAGTCATCGTAATACTTTATTGTAACATAATAATAAAAAAACAAAAAATACATTTTAAAATAAGAATTGAATTTCAGATATTATTTTTCGTGCGTGTATTTTTGAAAGATTGTCATAACAAATGAGATTATTTTATTTGTAATAGATTGAACAGAATATTTCTTCTCTCTTTTATTTTATTTCTGTCTCTCTCTCTCTCTCTCTCTCTCTCTCTTCCCATGACAAAGCCACCCCCGCATAAAATCCTGGGAAGATCGTTCGTCGGTGATAGCGGTGAGATAGCGATCAGGATCTTCAACTAAAGTTCCATCACTTTCTCCAAGCTCATCTATATATATATATATATATACTTGTATGTATTATATGTGTATTTATATACCTAACCTACCTTCCTACCTACCCTCTACATATTTGAGCAACTACGAGAGGACGAGAAAAAGAGGAGAAGAAAAGGATGAGATACAGAGATTAGGATGTGTCTTTTACGATCGACTTTCCACTCTTATCGAAGTCAACTATTTCGCCATAACCTTTTCAACTTTAACAATACGTTTTTTTTTTTCTTTTTTTTTTTTTTAAGATCTTCCCCCCTTCTTCCTTTATTTTCTTTAATTAAAATTTATTATTATATCGCGATCTCTGACAAAGATTATTATTATTATTTTTTTTATTTATATTCCTAGGATTATTTTTCATTGGTTTAAATAATTTTTGTATACGTCTTGTATATAATATTTTTCACGATTGATAATAATAAGATAATAATAAGATAATAAGATTTAAAACAACGTTTCAGAACTTTTTGTTTTATACATACGTAATAAACAAATATTGAAATATATTTCTAAGTGTTTACAGAAAGACATAAACGATAATAGACGAAACAAAATTGTTTAAACTATTTGAAAAATGTATGAACTTCCGATAGATTTTGAATGAAACATAGAAATATAATATTTAACATAATTGAAAATGAGATATAACGTTCGTATCTCGTTCGTAATTTTTGGGGCAAATTATTTAAAAAAAAAAAACAGAACGTAACAGTCGAGTGTGACCCACCGGTGGGTCACCTCGGCGTGAACGTGTTAAATTAAATTAAATTAAATTAAATTAAATTAAATTAAATTAAAAGTGTATAAAAAAAAGGTTCGATAGGATAAATAATCAGCTATCGCGAAGAGTATTAAAAAAGTATACAAGTCGCGTCATGTTATTGGGCACGTTTCTGATCTCCGCCAGAATAGACGGTGATTTCATCACTTTCTCTTCGCGTCGCGTTGCATAGACCTCGTAAAACGTGAAAAACTTAAAAGAGTTCGATGCACGAATAAGATTTCACGCGCTTACTTCGTGTAAGAAGTAAGGGGAGAGAGAAAGAGAAGAAGATTACGAAAAAGAAGAAAAAGAAGAAGAAGAAGTGGATGAGATAGGATTAGAAAGAGAAGGAAAATAGGATCGGCCATCTTGGATCGAACTTTTAGAATCTTTTTCGATTTTTTTTTTATACACTTTTTATTATTTCTTTTCAAAGGAAAAAAAAGAGTAGAATGCACGAACAACAACGAACCCTTTTCTCATCTCTCGCTTCGTGTCACCGTTAATTTTTCCTCTCCCCCTAATTGGTCACCTCGAGGGTAGAAATAACTCTTCCGTATTATAGTTCTTTAATATTAATTCCGTTATATATTTTCTCTCTCATCGTTTTCAAAATATATTTCATTTATTGTTTCATAATTGTAAGACGAGTAACTTTTTGGTAAACGCGTGTTGGTTTAAGTTTTGTAAATTGAATTATTAACGCAAAATTCGTTCTTCCATTTCGAAGCTTGAAATTTAAACAACGAAAGAAATAAAAAACAATTTTTATCCATAAATTATATTATTAATAAGATAAAATAGTATATATCGTTGAAATTATGATAACAACTTATTTTTAGTGTATCATAATTACATCATAATTTTATGTGTTAACAAAACTATACACGCATCTTCTCGAACCAACAGTATATAATAATAATAATAATAATGGAAGATAGTTCTCTCGTATTTTTCAAATAATTCAATTTTTTTTCATTCTTTCTCTCTCTCTCTCTTTCTTTAAATACTTTAATAATCATGGTACGTGTAACATGTTGGCAGAATAAATATTGTTTTCGAACACCATCGAAGGTAGTTCTTCGCATTGCAAATTCAACGGTACCACGAATGTAATATCACCGTTGACAAGCATTTAAACTTCCGTCGGTTTAGAAATATGCGCGCGTGTGTGTGTTATTCTTGTTTCTTCGTTTACCAAGAATTCCTCTCTCTCTCTCTTATTCTTTCTATTTCTCTTTTAACGACAATACTTCCGCGTGTCGACGCGTCTATTAACATAACAACGCAAAGAAAACTAATCCCGTCTGAGTTGAGGTCCCCGTTTTACGTGACCTTAACGCGTGCCATTTCTCTTCCTTCTCTTACAATAATTCTCTCTCTCTCTCTCTCTCTTTCTCTCTCTCATCCTCTCATTCTCTCATTCGTTTTCGTTGATTCTTATTTACGTATATATTATACGCATCTTCCAGCATCCTATTTTAATGTCGTCGTTTATAAGAACGTTTGTGTGTGTTTCTTAACTAAACTTCTGTCATTTCGTAACTGCTCCCGTCAAATGTACATATTATCTTTCAACGTATCACATTTGTAATGAGTTTATTTATAGTTAACATAAGCTAATGTCCGCGTTTGTTAGATTCATTTGCATCATTATTATTCATTGCATTTATTTTTCTTCTCCTGTCACTTTTCAAATATATAATAAAATATATAAAATAATATATTATATAAAAGTACCATTTTTTTTTTTTTATTAAATAAAATATATTTATTCATTATAAAATAAAATATTTAGATAAAATAATATATAAAAAATGAAATATAAAATAATATATTATATAAAATACCATTTTTTTTATCAAATAAAATATATTTATTCATTATAAAAAAATATTTAATAAATTATATAATATATATAAAATAATATCTATAAAATAGCATTTTTTTTTTAAATAAAATATATTTATTAATTATAAAATAAAATATTTATAATAAATAATATATATAAAATGATATATAAAATATATATTTTTACCTTCCCCCACAATCATTCAAGGTTCATCACCCTTTTTAAAAAAAACTGATTTCAATTATTTTATCGCAACATTGTTGTTGTTGATCGTTATTGATTAATACATTGATTAATACAAAAAGAAAAATAATCAATGACGTCAAGTGAAGAAAATTATATACGGTGGCGCGAATAAACGGAGAGTAATAGATAAATATTATCCGTAATTATTGTTTATACAGTCTCGAATAACTCGGCATAGAACAGATGTTGAATAAAGGGGGTCATATTAAAATGTCCATTGAAAAGGAACTTTATAGAGCCATTATGAGGTTTAACATTTTCCTCTTTAATCGTATATCGTATGATGCCGTAGATAATACGATCGTAATTCGCTATTATTATTTTCCCCTAACTCCCTGACGATCAAATCTCTCTCCCTCTTTCCTCCCCCTTCGGATTCTTCATACTTTTCCTTCATCTACAATATTATATCTACATAGAAATTCAATTTGATAAATGTTTCTACTCAAAGATCCTTATCTCAAATATTATATTTTATTACCTATCATTCGATATCCGATCTATTATCAATAATGTTACTTCAAAATTAAACAATTAAAGGATTGATATTATTTTTATTATTTAACACACACTCCCAACACATAACAATAATAATAATAATAATAATATTAACCCTTTGAACTCGAGCGGCGCCGATACGGCGCCCAACTGATTTCAAGTTTCATTAAATATCACAACAAAACTAACTACAGAGTGTAGTATCTATCAAAGTTTGTTTTTTTTCGACATATAAATGAATAAACTCATGATATTTTATTATTTCTATACGCTTGTTTGTTTATAAATGTTTTTTCGAGTGCAAAGGGTTAATACATTTTTAGAAAAAGATTATACAACACTGCAACAACTAGTAATAGTAATAGTAGTAATAATAATAATAAATAAAAATAAGAAAAAAAGAAATAGAAGAAAAGAAGTAGATTTGATCGAGATAGAAGAAAAAAAAGAAGCGATAATAGCACGCTCCAGTTATAAATAATTCGATCGAACAGCTTTGTAGGTCGACGAATTCCAAATGGTCGTTTTCTGGACGATCGACGACACTGCATTTTGCTGGAATACCGATCGTTGCTCCTGTCTGTCTTGCCCTGGCTAAATGTACTCTCTCGACACGCAATGTAGAAACATGCATACACATAACCACACACACACACACACACATACATACAAACACAATCCAGCCACTCTCGGGACAAATTGTGTGGCGCATTGCAGGTGAGCGGACAGGATGAATGGTTATGATGCTATAATGCAAGGCCGCCACGACGACTTATGTAATACAACCTAACTCAACGATACGGAATATATGGTATATTCGTTTAGAGAGAAAGAAAGAGAGAGAGAGAAAAAAGAGAGAGAGAGAGAGAGAGAGGCGAGCCACCTCGTTTTACACCCACGCAAAAGCAAACTATATACACCTATTTCCATCATCTATCTTTCTTTTTCCTCGTTATATTACAAACACCAAAGCCAACCTACTGTGTCGAGTCGACTATGTCGTTGACATTTTTCGGATATCAGCTTTGGTTTTCTATTTAATTCTAATTAAGGTACGATCTGTCGCAAGTATTAGTCGAGAGAATTATACGATTCCAGTTTATCTCATATATATATATGAATTTATACAGAAAAAAAATATTTCGTATTTATCTGTTAAAAGTGGATTAAAAAAACAAACCTTACAACTCGACATACCGTTCGAGTTTTATATCGGCACTATTAACGACGACGTAGGTTTAACTTGAATTTTAAATATATATAGTGTGTCCCATTGAACTTTAATGTTGCGTATCTGCGATACGAAAAATGCGTAAGAATTTGTTCATTGATTTGATCCTATTTGAAGTGGAGGATAATAAAAGTAAGAAAATATATTCGTTGGTTCATTCATCGTCGAACATTCGAAATATTTCCAATGAATTTTCTTCGCGGAAAATATTTCTTGCTTCTTTTGTTTTTTTTGTTTTTGTTTTTTTTTGGTTTTAATATTACGAAGAAATTTTCTTAGGGGAATTCGTCAATGAAAATTCTTCCTCGTTTCCAACTGTTTCAATTTTACGAGGGGGGAAAAATTGTTCGCATTGTACGACGATCCATGGTATGCGTGCGTTGCTTTGGTAGGATACCTCGAAGAAACTTGGAATCCGAATCAATACATACCTAAATAGTTATCCTTCGGCAACGATCGCATTTGCAAACAGGAAACACGTAGCCTACAAAGTCAACGGCTCGTAGACAATTGGCTTGTCACAAAATGCCGGCCCTGAGACGACGATAGGAAGCCGAGCAAGGAAGCAAAACGACCTTTCTTCTTCAGATCGTTTTTTTATCCTCTTATTCGAAAATCTTACAAAATTTTCTCTACGAATTCTATCGTAATTCAAAAGAATTTCATCCGTTCGGACGAGTTTAAGATATTTGATCTTTTTATAAGTAGCATAGATGAGTTCAAAAGTTCAGAGAAGTGTACATTTTTGTGACGAATTTTTTCAAAGGTTGCGTCAAATTTTTCTCATAACATGTAGGACTTAATTTATTTATATTTGTTAAATTTTAGGTTAGGATTCTATTTGAATTTTCTACATTGATTGAAACATGTAATTAAACATTCATTTAATTACATTTTAATAAGGAAAAATAATATTTGGACGTTTTATTGCGGACGTTTGAAAATAATTTTGCGTTTTGTTTGAATAACAAAATCGATTGATAATTTAGCTCGAGAGAGTCCAATTTACGCTTACTGAGGTTTAACCGATTGCGTCAAAGAGTCGTAAACACGATGAAATTGAGTCGGTCGACGTGCCCCTTAATTACAAATTGTTCCGCACTTTCATACTTCGTCGTAAGCATTTTAGATCGCGTAGGCGTAACGAGAATATGCTAGAAACGCGACAAGCCTTTTGTCAATCTTCGATTTAACGTTTATTATTTTTTCTTTTCTTTCTTTCTCTCTCTCTATCTTATCTATTTTTTTTATTCTACGATATTTTAGAATAAATCAACAAGTCTTACTAAGAGACCATTAAAGAAAAATTAATGATCGGCAAAAGCGGTTACCTGTATTTCTTCTAATGATATCAGATTTGTAACTAGTTGAATTTTTAACGAACCTTTTTATTACTATTTTTTTTTTTGTTATTCTAACGAGACTGTTGGATAGAGTCTGATTTATTTTTGCAAATGTCTAACAATTAATTTTGAATTTTTTTTAATAATATGAGTTTAAAAGGTAGATTATTTTTAACGAGATTATTAAACATATTTGATTAATGTAATAATAATTAATTTTTCTTTTTTTCATTTCCTTTCTTTTTTTTTTTTTTTTTGACAAGAATAATATCGAAGTTCAGGAGGCTTTTCATTTTAGAGTCGAGTGTCGGTTTGCAAAGAAACCACAATTGTGGTAATATCATTAGCCACGATAGTTTATTCTGGTAGTAGTAAACCTGTAAGGAACACCAATAATTAATTCCCACAGTTCGCAAGATTACGATAAATACGCGTGCAAGTGTGTACATTCATTGGTGCTTTTTTAACGATGAGTACTATACCTATCAGGGAGAAAGGGTAGAAAGGGGCAACTGGGAAAATTAGGTCAACGAGAAATATAATCGATATGTGTGCAACGTGAGGGTATTTCGGATGAGCCAAAGGAGACCTTGAATCTTTTATGGACAGAAATGTGTCTCTTTTTCATTCCATTTTAAAATTATTATGATTATTGATTTTTCATTTGGAATTTAATAAGTGTCCGTTTAATTAAGAATCTTAATTATATCAATTTCACCGAGGAGATCATTCTTCTCATTCATTTTTACATTTTTTCGTAGAAGTTTCGTCAATAATCCTCCATGAAAAAAACTTCATAATAAATCTTCCACATTCGACTCTATTTTCAATAATAATTCATTTTTAATTAATCGACACACACACACCAATAAAAATAACCATTTCAATTATATCCAATCCACATAACGAGAAATATTTTTCAATGGTATCGAGAAATAATTATTTCGTACTTTTTTTGTTACCATTTGCGAACAATTCTTGAGGGAAAAATCTAGATTCGAATAATTACGAAGTCGTGAAACCACCCTTCGCGATAAATCGCTTAATTAACGTCAACCAAAGTTGGAGAAAGATGCGAGAGGGTTTTCAATCGATCGAATCGATCCTTTTGTTGGTTGGTTGGTTGGTCGTTGTCGTTGTAGTTGTCGTCGTCGTCGTCGTCGTCGTCGTTTCGCGAAGCGATTAAATAAATATTTGGGACGAGGTACGGCACGCCGTGACGCAAGTGGATATTCTCGAGCGACGTCAGGCGGAACGCCGGACTCGTACACGATTGGAATCGTAATGAAACTCGTTCGAGAATCGCCGTTGATTTATCACCGATTTATCGTATTCTTCCATTTTCTTTCGTTTCGTTTTCGTTTCGTTTATACCTGCGACTACTTTTTCCCCCGTCCCCCTCCCCCTGTCCCCGCCCCGTTTATTCAACAGAAAGGAAATAAAACGATTATTACGTTATTTTCGCGAATCGTTTCGACGAATTCCAATCGGAAGGCCCAAATATTCGATACATTCTTTTTTTCTTTTTAATCTAACAGTGATCACGATGATTCTTACGATTTTACTTCTCACTAAATTGTAATACTTGAAAAATATACTTCTACTTATTTGGTATGTAATATGAAATAATTTACTTTTGTGGGATGTCAAATTACAACCCGAGGGTGTTCGAGACATAAATGATACATATTTATAACGTTCGATAAGTTACATCGATAAGTACGACGATTGATCGATGATCGATCGACGATCGAATTTAATATGCACTTTTTTTGGGTGAAAAAAACCTTTTTATCAAGTATTTTATTTATATTTTCCTTCATCCTCGCTAATTTATTATATAATGTGTCTAGTAAAATAAAAAGAAATAAAAAGGATCCATGATGCATATATACGTGAGTTATTACAAAAATTCGCACTTTTAAAAATAAAATGAAAAAGACAAAAAAATACAATTCTAAGTGCATTTTCAGTAGAATAAAAGAAAATGAATAACGCGCGGGACATTTAAAATATATTGATAATAATATTTATTACATAATTCACGCGTATTAACGCGGATCTATAAAAGGAGAGATAAGTTCTTTCGATTTATCGATACGAACTCAATTCGCGATAAGATAAATAATAATAATAATAATAATAATAATAATAAATGTTTTGTGTCGAACGTGTTGGAACGAAATCTTTTCGGACGTCATTTTCAATACCAAGGAAGACCGACAATTTGCCAATGATCGTGGCAAATCGAGCAATCGATCTATCGTTCGGGCATAGGTTATCGATCGATCGATCAACCGATTGATCTGTAGATCCGATAACACTTGAAACTCCAATCGCACGTTCCACACATACTCTTCCAACACACACACATATGTTACTCGATTTCTATGCGTTTTATAATCATCTAATAGTCAAATTTTCTACTTTGATACCACACACTCTTCTTCTTTATATTTATTTTCTTATTTAAGATCAAAACTAAACAATAATCGCAATCAATATCAACGATTTTAGTTTATTTAATTGCACAATAAATATATTAATTAATTTATTTAATATTAAAATTATTCTGTAGATCCGATAACATTTGAAACTCCAATCGCACGTTCCACACATACTCTTCCAACACACACACATATGTTACTCGATTTCTATGCGTTTTATAATCATCTAATAGTCAAATTTTCTACTTTGATACCACACACTCTTCTTCTTCATATTTATTTTCTTATTTATGATCAAAACTAAACAATAATCGTAATTAATATCAACGATTTTAGTTTATTTAATTGCACAATAAATATATTAATTAATTTATTTAATATTAAAATTATTCAGATTATATATAGTAGGATTCGTGAAAAAATTGGGTCGTTGGATTGACTGGACCGGGACTCGAACCCGGATTTTCCGCTTTTATTTCCGGGCGACTGCTCTTTAACCATTGAGCTATCCAGGGTCCACCGTCCAGTCTCCTAACGAATGCCTATTTAAGTGTTTGGCTTGGAGGTGAACAATAATCGCAATTAATATCAACGATTTTAGTTGATTTAATTGCACAATAAATATTTTAATGACTAATATTAATTAATTTATTTAATATTAAAATTATTCAGATTATATATGAGAAGAAAATCATTCAAACAAATTTCTAATTAATTTCATTGACTTACAATTATAAAACACCATTAATTTTCTCCTATAAAAAAATGTTCTATTAACACATTGTTCAAAATAATTGCAAAACAATTGTATTTTCTCGGGAGTCCGTTCGTTATCTTCGTTTGGTAAATCCTTCGAATGGAAGGAAGCTGAAGTAAAAGAAGAATAAGAAAGAGAAAGATATTTCATGTACGTCGGACACGTTTCACGCCTCGCTCGACGGCGTTCGTTCATGAACGCAGGTTTCCTTCTTTTTCTTCTTATTTTTCTTGTTCTTTCTTTTTCTTTTCTCTCTTTTTTTTTTTTTTTTTTTTAACACGGTAAGAGCATCCTTTTTCCACGGCGTGACACTAGCCATATATCTTTCCTCGTGGCCGTCGTCCGCGCGTGGTACACGGATGACATATTGCTCGAGTAGATCTCTTTCTTCTCTTTCTTACCTTATCTTCCAATTCGTTCTTATTATCTTTAAATGCTGTCTTATTCTATATTTATTCATACATTTCTCATTCACGATAAATCACATTTTATAGGAAATAACGTTTAGTTATAATGTATTTTCTTTTTTCAAACAATTTATTTCATAAAAGTGTATCACACAATTGTTTTGAATTATTTTTCGATAAGAATCTTATAAATAGGAAGAAATTTTGGTTTTATATTGATATAGAAAAATTATTTCATTTATATATATATATTTGATAATATTATTTATAATTAATATTGATTTAGTATATAAAAATAATTTTATATGAAAATAATATTTATATACGATTATAAATAATTTCATGAATTAATTAACAAAACACGTTTTAATCTTTACTTAGAACGTTCTAAAGATTTTAAAAATTAATTATTACTTTTCTCCACGTACTAATTCCCAAATGTATCACAATTGTTTGAAATTATTTTTTGATAAGAATCTTATCATAAGTAGGAAAACATTTTGGTTTTATATTAATATAGAAAAATTATTTCATTTATATATATATATTTGATAATATTATTTATAATTAATATTAATTTAGTATATGAAAATAAATTCCAATATTATTTTAACAACTATTAACGTCGTACCAAATATTTATATACGATTATAAATAATTTCATGAATTAATTAACAAAACACGTTTTAATCTTTACTTACAACGTTTTAAAGATTTTAAAAATTAATTATTACTTTTTTCCACATACTAATTCCCAAATGTATCACAATTGTTTGGAATTATTTTTCGATAAGAATCTTATCATAAATAGGAAAACATTTCTCTGTTTTATACTGATATAGAAAAATTATTTCATTTATATATATATTTGATAATATTATTTATAATTAATATCGATTTAGTATATGAAAATAAATTCCAATATTATTTTAACAACTACTAACGTCGTACCAAATATTTATATACGATTATAAATAATTTCATGAATTAATTAACAAAATCAAGCAATAGATACGAGCATAAACAGAACATATATTTCTAAATGTAATAAGATCTCGTAGCACGTTTTAATCTTTACTTAGAACGTTCTAAAGATTCTAAAGATTAATTATTAGTTTTTCCCACGTGACGTGGGAGTTAGAAAAGCGACTATTTTTGCATGAGCTAATAAGCTTACTATAAAGACGGAAAGATATTCGAAGAAATCCTTTTTTTCTTTTTATTTTTGTATTATTTCTTTTTTCTTTTTTTGATTCTTTTTACCTCTAAAGTAATACGTTAGTCCTTCGCGCCTAATGTTATCTAATTATTCTTAGAAGGTTTTAACAAATAATTCCTTTTCAAATGTCTCCTGTCGCGTGTTTGTCCCTTGACATTCCACGTAGAAGAGCACCACGGTCTTTTACCTTCTCGACTCTCAAAGCCTTTCTAATCACCCGCCGTTTCATGTACAAGGTGTGTTTTAAGATCTTTCCTCTCTTCTTTATTCTCTGACATCCACCATTATTGACACGCTTCTTAACGCTACTTGGAAATCATTTACTGTAACATATATCCTCCTTTTTTTTTTTTTTTCTTTTCTTCATTTCGAAAAGTCAACTATTTTCTATTACGCCAACAAAATACTTCTTTTTTCCTTTCACGAAATTCTCTCTGGTACGATTTTCACGAATTCTAATTACAGTGATTTTTTCTTTTAGTAAAAATAATCAAATCATTCTTCGATACGACGAAACAAAAAAGAAGAAGTCAATTTAACTCTGCGGTATATAAATTTGTATGAAAAGAAAATCAGATAAAAAATCTCATTACAATCGTAACACGAATGATATTAAGAAACGATTCAAATGTGTTCATACGTTGTTCATATAATTTTCATCTAATATTTTAACTCGCTTATTTTTGAAGTTATACTTCTTTTGGCGCGTTTAGGAAAATGTAATGGGGAGTGATTTTGTTCCGAGCGACTGAAAAAACGACACCATGAAGTTTGTCGGTATTTACGACGCGCGGCAAAGCGATTTTAAGTATACGGCATGAAGTTGTCTTCTTTTCTTCTCAAGCGGGTCACCCATCCAAATACTAATCGTACTCAGCGCTGCTTTACTTAAATGATCGAAACGAGAACTAATGCTGTAACCGCGCCATGGCTGTTGACGCGTCAAGTTATTCTATATATCTCTCTTATATTTAGTGTGAACTGATATCTATATTTTGATATTTTCTTTTTCTTTATTTTATTCTTTCTTATATTTATATATAATAATAATTATTTTTTTTTTTAAGTTATTTTTTTGAAGTTATTTTTGAGGTTATTGAGGTTATATTCGTTTTGGTACGGCAAAGAAGTATAACTTTTTACGTGCGTACATAAGTACACACACCAGTTTTTTTGTATTTATTTCATTAAAAATACTATTCGATAGAAACATTTCCTATTAATGATAGGATCGTTTTCAAACAATCTAACATCATCTCAAGCACAATCTTAAAGAAGACAAAGTAAGAAGTTATTACATTAGGGGGTTAAAAAACGAGACGATTGGAGACGTTCGAAAGTGAAAAGTGATAGACATAAAGTGAATCAAGTGTCGTTTTCTTTACCTTTTTCAAATGGTACTCGCAATAGTTGCGTAGACAGAGAGAACTATAAGGCTTGCAATAATTAGCGATACAGAGCTAATGGGGTGGGAGGAAACGGGTAGGAACGGGGGGGAGGAAACGAAATTCTTGGAAGAGCAAGTCAGTGGAGGTCCTAAATGGGCGTTCGGTTTCGTTAACAAGGCCGAACCAGGTAAAATTGCTACGGCGGGCGTCTTTTTCAATCGTTTTCAACGATGCTCCGCGTGTTCGTTTCTGACTCACGTTTACCAAAAACAGAATCGCCCGTGTAAAGCCAATTACATGCTGCCGTTCTTTCGTGGCATTAGCGAGAAACGTGAAACGTTCGTTTCCTTTCCTTTTTTTTTTCTCTCTCTCCCTTCTCCTTTTCTTTCCCTCTTTTTCTTGTTTATAAGAAATCTCACGACGACGACGACGACGACGACGACACTCGACACTCTTTAATTTATAATCATCGACAAGCAACGTTTATATACAATTACGTAAACACTTCTTTCCTATCTAATATTCTCTCTCACGGACGTTTAAAAATATATACACACGTATGTACTTACGTATGTACAGGTTGTCTCAAAGTATACCGGCATAAGTTTTGTTAACGGGGGGTGGGGGGAATGGGGGGTGGTTTAAGTACAACGAAAATAAGACGCAATCTACGTATATAACCTAGTTTCTGAATTATACTTCTTTTTGTTCTTTCGGTAATTGGTGTAACTTTACCGACCCATTCGTTTCGACTATTTATAAGTATGATTCTTATCTCAAGTGGACGGATAAATGGAATTGGTCGTTAATTAATCAGTCAGCGCGATTACTTGCCGCTCTAAATCCCATTGAATTTTTATTCCTTGGAATATATAAAGTTTTTAGTTTACGATATGCACAGTTGCCGAGAAACTCTACGGCTAATTTAAACATCGCTTTGGGCTGGTATTTTTGAACCAGCGAGAGAAAAATCTGCGATAACATTTTTTTGGAAGCTCGCATCAAAGCTGAAAGTTTTTTTTTATGAAAGTCGTGTAACGACAACTGTGAAATACGGAAACGTAAACGTATCTGGGGTATACGATTGCACGTATCCTTTTGATTTGATTTTTTTTTTTTGTTTTAATTTTACCGAAACCACCCCTTCGGTCTAATTATTATTCGTTCGTGTATTTTGAAACGTCCCGTATTAAACATTTATCACGATTATAAACGATTATAAAATCAAACAAGATATAATAATACTTTAATAATAATTTGCTAGAGATTTTAATCTTGCGTTTAATCTCTCCTCACATGCTTATATAACGCTTGCTTAAATGTGCAACATTTTTCGAGAATTCAAATGAAAATCATTTTGTTCTAATGCGATTATAAAAACGCATCACATCGTAGAAATATATTTTATATAACGTATAATGCAATTTACATGCACATTATGTAAATAAATCATTGAACTTTGCATTTTAAAGATGTGTTTATATTTTTGATTCCAGGTACGAGATTTAGTCGAGAGATGCACGTGTCCAACACAATTCCCGATGATTCGTGTATCGGAAGGAAAATATCGTATCGGTGACACTAAAGTTCTCATTTTTGTTCGTATTCTACGGAGTCACGTGATGGTTCGAGTTGGTGGGGGTTGGGACACCCTCAGTCATTATTTGGACAAACATGATCCCTGTCGATGCAGAACTTGTAAGTTCCGATCACTTATTTCTAAACTTCATGTCAATAATTTTCCAATCATATTTCTATACGACAATTCATTTTAATTGAAATTAAATCGCAGCGTGTTACCTTAACATAATAAATAATTTTGTTTTGTTTTTTTTTATGTAATTTCAGCACATCGTTCGATGATTTCCGCAAAGTTGATACAAAAGGCAGGAGGCTCGTTCGATCTTGGAAGCGCGCAGGTGCATTACGAAAGGTAAAATTCGTGTTAATTTCCAGCCCTCGTAATAATAGTCAACCAATCGAGAATTATTCTCCATTAAAGTCGAATTACGAGACTCTCACTCGTACTAATAAATTCAATTTGATATTTGTCCAATTCGGATTGTTATTTTCTCGGAAAAGAAATAACATTATCATTATAAATGTCTACTTATTATGTCGTCGATAATGCCATGCTCACCTTGATGGATTTAATAGTATTCTTGGAATGGGATCAAGAGACAACGAGATGATAATCGGCGTCGATTATCGATTCCGTTTTCAAAAGGAGACCTTTCATTAGTTACGTTATATGGAAAGATCGATTTTTCCTTTAATCCTATCGTCGTTTAGTCATACACACACACACATAAACACGCACATGTATTCACGCGAGCTCGCGCACGCGAACGAACGCAAATGCATACAAATATATTTATATGCACAAACATATTCTGAATTTCCTCGAAAGAACGTACGAACGATCGGAAGAAAATTATAATAAATCTACAAGTCCGGCATATACATTTTCATCGCGCAAACTTCTCTGCATGGTAAAATCGTAAATTCCGTTGAATAATACAACAAACTTTGCGCTATCTCAATCTTACCAACGTCGTTTCTTTGAACAATACGAAGTTACGTTCAAAAGTCGAGACACGAGTATAATCCTATATATATAAATAAAAGAAAATAATTTATTAAATAAAGAAAAGGCAAAAAAGAAAAATTCAGAGATAAGATCCCCCCCTGCAACCCATGTTGTCAGAGAAGAAGGAAGAACTCGCGTGGGAGTTAGAAAAAAAAACACACACACACGTACAGACGCGCGCGAGCATTGAGATATTTGACGACGTCGAAGATTCGATATTCTTCTCTAGGATCTATGTTACGACATAGACAACACATACACACACACACACATATAGAGATATCAAACAATAGCTCGGTATTTATTCATACGAGTAATCCGTCATAAGAGTGTAGTACTTGTACGCGTCGGTATTACGAACCAGTTGCTGAAGATAAATCCTTCGTTCGTATATCAAAGAGAGTAAAAGAGTGAGAGAGAGAAATAAAAAAAGAAAAAAGAAAGTTTGAAGAGCTTCCAACGTTTCCACGTTGATTTATACGTCGACCCTTCTCATTCTCTTTTCTCTGCATCCTCAGATCACCTCCAAGGACTCGAAGAAGTTCCGCGTCGAGCGTTGGTTCTTGCGCTGGCACGACGTTGCAGAATCAGCAATCACCGGCAACGGCAACTGCAACGGCAACTGCAACTGCAACTGCAACTGCAACGGCAACTGCAACCGCAGCAGGAACTCTCGGACAGCTGCACGCGCCCAGAAGCGTTTCCAACAATCGTTCGAGATCGCCCACACCTCAGCAAACCAACAAGCATCAACATTACCACCACCACCACCACCATAACCAACAACAACAATATCAACATCACCATCACCATCAACAGCTAGGAGAGGATCAACAGAAAAAGATTAATCGTTCGAGGAGTCCAACCCCTCAGAGAAAATTCTTCAACAGTCCGAGTCATCATCAACAAGCAACGACCACTATTACTAATCCTGACTCTGGGAAACAAAGATCGAGGTCACCCACGCCCAAAGTAACCTTGGGATCTAGAAGTCCAACTCCCAAGGTAGATTCCCATCAACACGTCAAAGTACCCTACAGTGTCCTCGACTCACCTAAAAAGATCTTCAACGATGATTATCGTACTTCTCTTCAAAATCAAACGAAACATTCATCGGTTAGTTGATTTTTCATTATCAAGATAAATAATTCGTACGATTTTCATCGAAATAAAATTAAAAAGTAGATTAACGTTGTTTACGTATTTACGGGGGGGGAGGGGGGATCTTCTTTCTTTCTCTACATTCATCGGTTAGTTGATTTTTCATTATCGATAAATAATTCGTACGATTTTCATCAAAATAAATTAAAAAGTAGATTAACGTAGTTTACGTATTTTTTTTTTTGGGGGGGGGAGGGTGTCTTCTTTCTTTCTCTCGTTCTCTCGATCATTTTTTTCTCTTTTTCTTCCTCGTTTCTCCTCGGACTATATTATTCAAAGAGAGATAACATTTCTCAGACTTTATACTCCGTGTTGTACGCGCGCGTATCCCTCTGGTACGTGGTAAACATATAAATAGAAACTCCTCTCGACGCGTGGAATGCAAACAGTAGACGAATTTATTCCGCGTCGTAATGGGGAAATTGCGAAGCGGTCTAAAGAGAGAGAGAAAAAAAAAAAAGTAGCGAAAGCAAACTTTTGCAGAAAAAAAAGAAAAAAAAACAAGCAGGAGTTACGTATTTTCGCCGAGGGAAGGAAAAACCTTTGTGCGAAATGTTGCTGATGAGAGGAGGGAAGAGAAAGTGGGGGTGGGGCAGTTTGAAATTCGTTCTTGATTAAAAAAAAAAAAAACAAAACAAAACAAATAATTAAAACGAGAGGAAGAAAAAGATGAGTGAGAGAGGGGGGAGGCAGGGGAAATTGGCACGCTGAGAGAAAAAAGAGAAGCTCCGGGAATTTACGGAATGAAAGAAAGAAGTTTCGTCGTTTAATACGTCGATATATTATAAAAAAAAAAATAAGGCTAACTTTAAAGTCGCGGGTTTTTTTTTTTCTTCCGCAGGATCCGAAGAGAGAGTTGCACCAAGAGATCAAAGCAAAAGTGCCGCTCTCGGAGGAGTTCGCTAAGAGATACGTTGTTGATGGTGGAGTAGCACGAAGGGCTGTCGAAAGGGAAGACACACCGAAATACGAGGCAACGATTTACAATTACAAGTGCCGAGAGAATTCGAGCAGTCGAAGCCCAACTCCGAGTCCGCCCGCAATTAAGGAAGAACCAGCATTGGAAAGTTTTACAAAGGACAATACCAACAATCCGACGGTCACCAACACCAACACCACTACCAACAGTAGCACCACCACCTCGACGAATGTACATTACGCTAAATCTCTTCACGGTGATGGTGAACATTCGGACAATTGCAGTGAAGTATCAGACGAGGGTTATCGAAGTCTCGGTGCAGTTCAACCACCGCCACCAACAGCCAATGGAAATTCTGCTCCAAATGCCCAATCATCGTCACCGACGGTTGCCGATTCTCAAAGTGAGTTTATCTAAATTCTTTTATTTTTTTTTATCCTTTTTTTTTTCTTTTGAAGTTATACTTCTTTTGGCGCGTTTGGGAAAATGTGATGGGAGTGTGATTTTTTTCCGAGCGTCTGTAAAAACGACACCACGAAGTTTGTCGATATTTAAAACGACGCGCGGACAAAGCGATTTTCAAGTATACGGCATGAAGTTGTCTTCTCTTCTTCTTCCCCCCTTTTTTCTCAAGCGGGTCACCCATCCAAATACTAATCGAACTCAGCGCTGCTTTACTTAAATGATCGAAGCGAGAACTAATGCTGTAACCGCGCCATGGCTGTTGACGCGTGAAGTTATTCGATATATTTCCCTTATATTTAGTGTGGACTGATATTTATTTTGATATTTTCTTTTTCTTTTTTTTATTCTTTCATATATATAATAATTATTTTTTTTTTAAGTTATTTTTTGAAATTATTTTTGAAGTTATTGAGGTTATGTTCGTTTTGGTACGGCAAAGAAGTATAACTTCTTACGTGCGTACATAAGTACACACATCAGTTTTTTATATTTTTTTATTCTTTCTTATATATATATTATTATTTTTCTTTTTTTTTTGAAGTTATTTTTGAGGTTATATTCGTTTTGATACGCCAAAGAAGTATAACTTCTTACGTACGTACATAAGTACACACACTAGTTTTTATATTGTATCCTTTCTTCTTCTCGCAAATTGATTAACGCGAGACGTCAGAGACGTCGTTTGGTAAAATATTTCGTCGGACAAAAAGACAACAACAAAAAAATAGACCGCCCCCGCAATCCACTTCGTGCAACACTTATGTCATAGTTGTTTAGCATTCGTACGGTACTGAATGAATATAAACGGGCCTATCGCGAGGTAAATATATCGCCCACGTTATTGGCCGATTTTGGCTTCGTAACTATCCTTCCTTTTTACTATGTGGATTATATTATTTTTTTTTTTTTTTGGTTTATTTTATTTTTCTTACTCCTCCTTGTATTTTCTCTCGTTCGTCCTTTTTCGGTGGGTGGGTGGGTTAGTTGGTTGGTGCGTGCACGGATTAGAAAACGTAGTAGGCAGATTTAAAGACACGTTCGAGATTCGCGAATTGATAACCGTGACGTTGACACCGTTACTCACTTTGTAATTTATTTTTATTATTATTATTATTATTATTATTATTTTATTTTTCGAACTTTAAAAATACGTGCTTAATAATGTAGGCGTAGGAAAGAAATATAAAATAGAATATCATCTTGATACGATCTGGAATATTAAACATCGTTAAACATATAAGTAAATGATTATGATAGTATCCTAATTTAATAACTTTCTAAACTTTCAAATTATTTTTTGAAAAAAAAAAATATCTCATTACTCGCATAATTATTTTATCTCACTCAATGTGCTTTATTAAATGCAGACGTATTCAATTAAAATAAATATGAAAAAAAGAAAAACCAACGAGACAATTCTCAGATCACTTTTGCTTTAAATTTAAAACGATCACCAGAGAGCTAGCTTACGTACGAACGATCACGATGATGATACAAAAGGTGGGAATATACTTTGGTAATACTAATGCGTATTTATACTGTGTAAGAACAAGAAAATAAGAGAATCAAGCAAGAGACAAGTAAGTTAGCGGCTTGTTACAACATCGGAATAAATTAAATCGCAGCTTCGGATTCGAGATCGGTAAACGGGATAGAAACGCGTGACAAATAGAAAGTGAAGAGACAGACGAGCAAGAGAGGATAAGAAAGAGGAGAAGGGGGGGCCGGGAAGGGGGTTAGGGGGGAAGGGGGAGATACCGTTTACAGATAGAGATTATCGCATCGCGATGCGACCAAACTACCAAGCTGACGTAATTTTTGAAACGTGTTACGAAGATCGACCTACTCAAAATCCTTCCACAAAATGTCAATTTAAAATTATATTCGATTGTTGTAACCTTTTTATTTCGTTCGAAATAAAATTCCGCGTGAAATCTCGTAGCTCTAACGTAAGTAAATTTTGCAAGAAAAAAATCTAGGTCGGGGTGCCGTAATACGAAAGAACATACGAATTTGACTTTTTTCGTAATCATTTGTTTCAAAGAGTCATTGCATTTAATTAATGAGATAGGTAGAACTGATAGGTAGAACAAACGAGTATTCTTCGTCTTTTGAAATGAAGTTTGATGTACGTTGCACGCGTATGTTTGAAGTTTTCGAATGCATCCGATCGATTTAAATCATACGCTCGCTTTCTTTCCGAGTGTGTGTTTTTTTTTCTTTTCTTTCTTCTCGTTATATATTTATGTCATTCGCATAACGAGGAAGATTAATTTGGGAAATCTTAAATGAATTTTTCGAGTTACATAAATTTGTGAAAAAAAAAATGAAATGATGACGACGAACACCGGATTCTTGAAATGACCGTCATTTAGGATTGGTTTGTAAGTAAGAGAAAAAATAAATAAAAAAAAAAAAAAACAAATAAGAAAAAATGACTTTTCGAAGAAGTTAATAAATTTGCTTACGTTACGAGCACCCTGTAGAAATGATTAATATTCAAAGTACACACGAGACCGCTTGCAGAGGTTGGCCTGACATTTAGTCGGGGCGACGGATTATATGAAGGATCGCTCGAAGCGTGGGCGATTTCCAACAACCTGTCCTCGGAACAATCGCCAACGGTCGATCCTCGATAACGCTTATAAACTCGCCTTGAATACACCGAAGTTACATACGCGAGAAGGGTACTCGACTCGCCCAGTTGACTAAAGAAAAAAAAAATTACATGTATATGTACGTACGTGGAAATAACTTTCGAGATCCGATCCGATCCGATCTGTGTAACAAGAGAGAGAAAGAGAGATGAGATTTTATCGATCATTATTTTTCCTTCCCGATAATTGATTTATAAACGTGCAATCGATGATCCGATAATATATTTGTATAAAAACAATTTGCGTTATGTACGAAAGAGATTTTGATTGAGAAACAAAAGTGTTATACGAGCAGGTGAAGAGAACGTTCGATTTTGTTTTATGTTTCAGAGCAACCCAGCAAAACGACGGAGCACGAGGAGAGATCATGCGTAGAGACAGAAAGTATCGAAACGGGATTGCGAAAGATAAGGATAGGACCGGGTAGTCCACTTAGAGCGTCACCAGCTAGAAGCGTGGCATCTTCTTCGGGAGATCGTACACCGAGAGCTGGTTCGGTTATACGCGAGAACAGTAACGTGTCTCGAACATCTTCCGGTAGTAGAACACCACGAGAAAGTAACTCAAGTCCCGAAGGAAGTCCTCTAAAACGTACGACTATTCGTAACAGTTTACGAAAGCCACCTACTGGTAGTCTGAGTAAAGCTTCGGCGTTACCGAAGTCCAGTCAACTTAGCACCAGCGGTAGCAACACGTGGAACGGTCGACAGGCTAGACAGAGGCCTAGTTTGCAATCCGACACCTTTTTGAATCCACAAGGATCGGCAACCTGCGCGACCACGCCGAGCTTTTCGAGGAAGAGTACAGTTAGGCAAAGTTTACCGAGGCCAGCTAGCAACGGTGGTGGGCCCCAATACGACAGGAACGGTCGTAGAATCAAACAATCGACGACAACCGGAGGGGGAGGTTCCCTTCAATCCTCGCCAACCAAAGTGGCCAACCCATTGCTCGAACAGATTCTTCAAAAAGTTGGACACTTGAGGGACGATCGAGAGGTAGTACAAAAACTCCAGGATCTTCTGAGGGATTATCAAGTGAACACTCACAGCGAGAACGATCCAACCCTGGAATTCACCAGAGCCTGGATCGACGGAAACGGTACCGTCGTTCTTCCTCAGGACAGTCAAATAGTTGCCAGCCCAAGAAAGGATCCCAAAGCAGCTTCGGAAAGGGGCAGCTTTTCCAGAATACCAGCACCCATTTACAAAAGGCCCATGTCTGTCGCTTCCGACAGCGTCTGAGAATGGTCCTTGATCCTTCGATCGAATGATCATCCATCATCGATTGGAAAATCATTTCCAAGCTCGATTAGGTGATCCATTTTTTTTCCTTTTATCAAGTTTTCTCTAACTTTCAACGATGAATTCGCGTTCGTATAGTCGTAAGTTAAAGAATTCTTTTAGAACGGTGGAAGAAATTTAACGAGGTTTATTTATTTCCTTGTTAAATTCCTTCCAATGATATTTCGATGACGTTGATGATGATGATGATGATGACGACGATGATGATGAATAATGATGACGCTGGTGCTTGGACGATGGTGCTGTAAGTTCGACGTCTCGTTGTCGAACGAACTTACGAGTTTCGATAAAAAAGAAAGAAATAGAGAGAATGGCAAATTAAAAAAAGAAAAGAAAAAAAAATTAATAATAAATGAATAAACAATTGCGTTGATCTTACGTTCTTCGATAGCTTCCCGATCGTACTCGTCTTATGGGGGGGACGAATTCTTCTCTTTCTTTCAACGAAACGAGCCAATCTTGATCCGATAATTATCGAAAACAATAAAAACTATAATAATAACACCTTAAGTTAACTCCTCGTAATTATTTTCATTCGATAAGCTCGATTTAAAAAGAAAAAAAAAATAATCAAGCTGTTAAAATTGAAGAACAGGTGTTAAGGTAAAAAAGTAATGAAATCAAATGAGTAATAAAATGTAATGAAAATATAAATGGTAGAAGAAACAAGGAGGAAAAGTAGGCTCGTTTCGTCGAAAAAGGAAAGAAGTCGTCTCTCGCATGGGTTTCCATGGGTCGGCGGTGGCTCGACCCTCCAAGGTCGATCGAAAACGAGGTGTCGCGCGTCACGGTGCTTTTTTTAGATTAGTGTAAGCACGATCGACGACGAATTTAGCTCGATTCTCGGTTCTCTTCCTCCCCACTTCTTCTCCTTAACGATTAAACCTTCTCTTTCTCGATCTTTGCGACCACACCACCCAACCAACCCACGCTTTCGATTACACCTCAACTTACTTTCTCTCTCATCTTACCCTCCCCACCCTCACCTCCTCCTCCTCTCCCTCTTTCATTTAGCAAAATATTTCAACGAATACCCATAAAGACCCCATGCTCGTCGTCGATCGTAGCTCATTGCTCGCGAATCCCCACTTTTCGCGTGCGTGTTTCTCTTATTGAAATTATTTATTTTATATAGTCTATTGGTTGTATTTATTGAACAAGGAGAGAAATAATTAAAGAAGAAAGAGAGAGAGAGAGGTGATTTATTCACACGCGTTAAGACCTCGAGATTATTTACCTGGTCAAGGTCGGAGAAACGTGGATGAACTAAAAAGAAAAATAAAAAAAATTGATAAAATGACGAGAAAAATTTCTTTTCGTTTGCTTTGATACTCAATCGTTAGAATAAACGTTGTCAAGATTGAGAAGGGAGTTAGGTAGGTGTAGGGTCAGTGTTGTCGTGAACATGCTTCGAGTGGAAGGCATGAAGGAAAAGAATTAAAGTCTTACCTAAAACACACACACACACACACACATATATACGAGTATTAAACCACGTTTACACAGAGAGACAAATCTTACGCATAACAGAACACGCGAGAAGAGTGCATTTACACAATATTCCACTTTATTCTCAAAACCTTTCGTACTACCCTTCTTGCAATCCTTTTTCAAAAAAAAAAAAGAAAAAATGAAAGAAATGTATTACGAATATGTGCTAGGATCGTTTGTAGGATAACGAGGGATACGTGTCGTGTCGTGTCGTGTCGGGACGAATGCCATTCCAATGTTTAAAAATGTTTTTTATACCAAACGCGAAAGTAGGCCGTTTTTTACACATTACCAAGTGTCTTAGAAAGAAGGAAAGAGAAAGCAATAGGAAGAAGATAAAAATAAAAGCTGAGGAAAAAGTGATTAAAATAAACAGACGACAAAAAAAAATTAATAAAATGAATGAGAAAATAATAATAAAAAAAGAAAAAAAAAGGAAAAAAAGAAAGAGAAAAAAAATATATAAAACTATGCAAAGATTTTCAGGTGGAAATGTTAAACGAAGCTAACACGAGAGAGAGAGAGAGAGAGAGAGAGAGAGAGAGAGAAAGCGTGAAATAAATAAGAGTTTATTTTATGAGAATGATGAATTTATTTTTTAGTAAAATTTTGTAGACTTAATCGAGCTCTGCTGACGCGTTTTCCGAAACTAGAGAACCTAAACAGATTTTTCAAAAGCGCGAAGGAAAAAAATGAGAAAGAAAAAGAAAATTATAAAAAAAAAGGACGAAAAAAGTGATGAAAGGAGATGAGTGCGTGTGCGTGCGCGTGTGTGTGTGTGTATTATGCGTGTTTCTATCGATTTCGATGAGACAGTTTCGTTACTTCCGATGAGAAACAACGATCATCATCTTCGTTTATCGCTATCTCGTGCTCGATAAATCGTACTTTTTATTATTGTTATTATTTTTTGTATACTTTTTGCGAAATTTTGTTTCGTAGGATTAATTAATATTTTTTTTTTTTCTTTTTTTTTTCGACTTTTGCGATATATATATATTTATGTATGATTACATATCACTCATTCGAACTCATTTACGAGAGATATTTGTTTTAACCTTCGTAAGATTTTTCGTTAAAAAGGTTTTTGACGAACGAATGAAATTTTAATACGAATTCGAAGATCGAGCACGACGAGACGATCAAACATAGGGGGGGGGCGGCGTCCTTTTGACTAATTAACTCGCATCGATTACCTTTTTTCACGACAATTAATTAATTAATTAACATTCGTATTCTTCTATTATAATAATATATAGAAAAATTAAAAGAGCTTTGGAAAAGAAAGGAAAGAAAAAAACAAACTAAACAATTCTACTATTCCGAAAAAAGTTTCCCTTTCGATGTAAACAAAAAAAAAAAGAAAAGAAAAAAGAAGGAAACGATCAGAAAGGAAGAAAAAAATAAAAAAACCCCCCAAAAAAAAACAATTAATTAAACGTAGAAATTTACTGCCCAAAAATCAATCCCTTTCAAAAAATGAATATTGAAAGAGGAGTGTAGAGAGTGAATGCATCGTTGTAGTAGATTCGTTCTAGAAATTAGAAATAACACAACAAAAGTATATAAATCGCAAATAAATCAATTTAGAAAGAAAATCGTGAAAAATCGTATCGATAGCGAGTCGATCTTATCGGACAACGAAAGTCCACTTGCTGTCTCGGTATAATAATTATAATAATAATAATAATATAATAATGATATTAAAAATAATAATAATAATAATAATAATAAATAATTAATAATAATAATAAAAATAATATTAATAATAATAATAACAACAATAATAATCATCATTTTCGTTTAAGAATTTAGTTTCTTCGCTAAGATTCGTCGCGCTTTTTCTATTATCGAGGAAAAAAAATAACTATATTAGTTGATGAGATTTAAAAAGAAGAAGACACGAGTAAAAAAGAATAAAAAATAGAAAGAAAAAGTAAAATAAATAAAATCACACATACCCACACACACACACACACACATACACACACACAGCATGCAAGGCCTTAATCCATTGTTTGCTAAAAATATCAGATTGTCTTTCTCTATTAAGCGTAAGCTTCGTAACCCCCCGTCTACACCCCCATCCCCCCGTTTGCCTGCTCTTCTTACCAACAATTGCAATTGAAGCGACACACGTTATAAATCGCTGCGTTAATTATTAAGTATAATATATAATATTAATGATTGATGGAGAGATAAACGATAATAAAGATGATAACGAGATTATAAGAGTGCCGACATTAATATTAATATTATATAACTATTATTATAATTATAATTATTATTATTACCGTGCAAAAAAAAAATATTTGCAGTTATCGCTCTATATATTACTATTTTATTATTATGATTATTATACGCAAACGTTGCCTCTATGTTAGAATTATATCATTTATTATCTTTATCCAGAGAAGTTGTGAAAATTTAAGAGATTCCATTTAAAAAAAAAAAAAACAAAAAAAAAACCAAAAAAAAAAGTATGAAAGAATATAACGGCGTAACGAAGTGATACAAAACGAAATGAAATCAACACACACACAAGAATAAAATACAAAACGGAATAAATCATAAAGATCGAATGAAACAAAATATAAATGATGAAATGAAATAAATAAATGATGAATAAAGGAAAAAATGTAATAAAAAAAAAAAAAAACATATTACAAACCGAGAGAAAATATTATGAACGTCCTTCGTAACATTCTCCTCCTCGTCTTCCTCCCCTTCCCTTGTAGCCCCACTACCCTCTTTTTCTGAAATATAATTAAAGGAAAGATTTCCATCGTAAGAAAAAGATTGCGACGAGAATTGCGATCGCAATCGTACGTAGAGGATGGAATTTCTTCTTGTTAATCCTTTTTTTTGTTCTTCTCTCTCTTCTCTCTCTTCTCTCATCAAGGAAGAAGGGAACAGCCAACTGCAACTGCAACTGCAACGGCAACAGTCACGAAGTGTTCGCGTGTGTAAGACCCGGGGCCCCGTTATAAACAGCCAATACCAAACGAATCGTCGTCCTTGCCACATATGGCGAGAAGGCTCTCCTCGAAAGAGTAACATACGACGACAAGTATCAAAATGAACACACACACACACAGAAAGAGACAGAGAAGGAGAGAGAGAGAGAGAGAGATTATGCGTTTTCTATTCGAAGTTTTTGTATTTTACATTTCTTAAATAACAAACCTAATTTGTATTCCATTTTTATGTGTACCAATTAGAAGAAAATATATATATATATGTACAGGATGTGCAAAATAAAAAACGTAAGTATTTATTGCAATATTTGTTGTTGCATATGAAAAATTTTAGATCTTTCGTTTTTTAGTAGCTGAAAAAACATAATTTGTATTCCATTTTTGTGTACCAATTAGAAGAAAATATAATTTATCTATATATATGTACAGGATGTGCAAAATAAAAAACGTAAGTATTTATTGCAATATTTTTGGTTACATATGAAAAATTTTGGATCTTTCGCTTTTGAGTAGCTGAGAAAACCTAATTTCTATTCCATTTTTATGTATACCAATTAGAAGAAAATATAATTTATCTATATATATATGTACAGGATGTGCAAAATAAAAAAACGTAAGTATTTATTGCAATATTTGTTGTTGCATATGAAAAATTTTAGATCTTTCGCTTTTTAGTAGCTGAAAAAACACAATTTGTATTCCATTTTTATGTGTACCAATTGGAAGAAAATATAATTTATCTGTATATATATATATATGTATATATGTACAGGATGTGCAAAATAAGAAACGTAAGTATTTATTGCAATATTTTTTGTTACGTATGAAAAAATTTATATCTTTCGCTTTTTAGTAGCTGAGAAAACCTAATTTGTATTCCATTTTTATGTGTACCAATTAGAAGAAAATATAATTTATCTATATATATGTACAGGATGTGCAAAATAAAAAACGTAAGTATTTATTGCAATATTTGTTGTTGCATATGAAAAATTTTAGATCTTTCGCTTTTGAGTAGCTGAGAAAACTTAATTTCTATTCCATTTTTATGTATACCAATTAGAAGAAAATACAATTTATATATATATACAGGATGTGCGAAATAAAAAACGTAAGTATTTATTGCAATTTTTTGTTACGTATGAAAAACTTTAGATCTTTCGCTTTTGAGTAGCTGAGAAAACCTAATTTCTATTCCATTTTTATGTGTACCAATTAGAAGAAAATATAATTTATCTGTATATATAGGATGTGCAAAATAAAAAACGTAAGTATTTATTGCAACATTTGTTGTTGCATATGAAAAATTTTAGATCTTTAACTTTTTAGTAGCTGAAATAAATAGATAAAAACGTATCAACGTGAGTAAATCCTTTAATAATATTATTTATTTTCCATTTAAAATGAACTAAAATTAGAAATAATCAATTAACTGTGTTATAGAAGATAGTGTGATAGAAATAAATTAGATTACAAAGAATAGGACTAAAAATAGGATCTCGAGAGTGCGAAGGGTTAATTAATTAACTTAGATGGATAGAAATAAAAATACGATGTTGAACGTACGATTGGATAGGGTTAATTAGAGAAACAGAGAGATGGGGGAAAAATAAAAAACAAGAAAAAGAATTAGAAGTAAAGAAGGAAAGAAAGAAAGAGAGAGAGGGATAAAAAAAAATTTTTAAGAAAGATAATAAGAAGAAATCGTTTATGCACGGCCATTAAGACGTTAACACTCGTCGGACTAATCGAAGCAGCAGCAACAGCAGCAACAGCAGCATCAGCTGCAACTGCAGCAGCAGCAGCAGCAGCTGTGCACTCGAGAGATGCGTTCGTTCGAACTACTTTTCCTCGTGGGCGGCATGCAGGTGCCTCCGGCTTCTTCTTATTATTCTTATTTCTTATTTCTTATATTTCTTATTTCTTATTCTTCTACTTGGCCGTGTCTACCACCACCACCACCAACCTAAGAGTAAGAAACGTGTGTGTATGTGTAAGTACTACCCACGCGAGTACTGTACTAACTCGTTCGTCTCGCTTCTTCTCTCTTTTTTTGATTTTTATTTTGATTTTTATTTTGATTTTGATTTTTACTTTTACTTTTACCCGTTTTTCTTTTCGTTCTCTTATTATTGCTTCGTTCTTTTTTTTTTTTTCGTAAACTTTTAACTCTCGTCTCTCTCTCTCTCTGTTTCGCAGAAACACATTTTTACGATTGATAATTGAAAATAAGCTTCAAATATTGACTATTATTAATTAATAGTAGTTATACGTTCTTCCTCGTCGCGTTGTTCATTTTTTTTTATATTTTTAATTACTACAGTTTGAAATAATTATTTTGTAGATACGAAATAAAAGTATACGTGATTAATCGTCGTGATGAATTAAACAAATTTATTAACAATATCAGGATGATATTTTTTAGTTATTTTTATAATTATATATATATATATATATTATATATATTATATATTATATATAATTATATATTATATATATTATATATTATATATAATTATATATTATATTATATATTTTATAATCCACATTTTTAAAATTACGAATATTTTCTATTATATGTTAAAGAGATTTTCTTAGACCACCCCGAAGATATAAAACTATGATTACTATAAGGAAGCATTCGTTAGCCTATTAGTTAGTGTCGTCGTTTTATAATAGGTCGTTGACATGATCATAGTGGAACTTAGAAAACGAATGAGCTTCATGGAAGCCTCGAGTACTTTAAGTAGAAGAAGAAGAAGAAGAAAAAGAAGAAAAAAAAAAAAAAAGATCATCGAAGAATGGATGAGAGAGGTAGGTTCGTATAAAATAAATCCGATTGGTTCAAAGACATCAATCATTTTCTTACTCTCTTTATCTGTCTTAAAAATATAACACAGCTGTGGGGGGAACATGGAAATAAATAAAGAAAAATAGAAAGTTAAAAAAAGATATAAGATCGGACACGGTAGAAAGATTTTCTTCCGTCTGGTCATACATTAGGATCATCTACTTGTTCTGCTGCAAGAGAAGACGTTGAAAACTATGCTGTTAATGATGCGATCATTAGCTCGTTAACGTTAAAAAAAAAAAGAAAAAAAAATGAACAAAAATGATGGTACACGCTTACAATATTTTAATCGTAAAAATTGAATTTTTTTTTATTTACGCTTATAAGTAAAAATAAAAGAAAATAAACGGGGGGAGGGAGAAAAATATGTGTAATAAGTAGTATATAACAAGTAAAATATATGATCAGAGTCTCAACGGTGTGTGTAATAAATTATCGCTTGTTATGTGATCATCCACCTTCGCCTTGACGACGCTTCTTCTCTGGAATGTCCATTAAATTTTAATTAAATGCAATCACCGACTATACTATGACTGCATCCAATATCACTTAAGCGAGGACATATTCTCGTGTTCGTAAATAATCGAGACGAATATTGACGGCCCGTGTAAAGTGCTACCCCGAAATAATATCGTTATCAATGATAAAGCTTACATTCTCGTTCGACGTTTCATCCTTTTCTTCCTTTTTGTCCTCTCTTAAAAAAAAAAATAATAATAATAAAAAAAGGAGAGAACACATTTGTAACGCAACGCTCGACCCAAATTCAACTCGATACACTTTAATGCATATGTATATATATATATATATCGCGATAATGAGAAAAAAAGCGAGAGAGAGAGAGAGAGAGAGAGAGAGAGAATGAAAATATATATATTTCCGTCGATATTTAACGAAGAAAGATTTCACAAGAAATTCGCATAAATCCATTATACGAATTTACTCATGAATATTCCGAAACGAGTATTACGAATATTACTCGTTTAATTTCTGTTCGCATGATTTTAAAATGTATCACCTTCGAATTCTTTTTTAAAGAAATATTTTCCATTAATAAACTAATAACGCACATCTGCTCACAAAAATATGAAATACATAATAACATATGTAATATATATTTATAGTTTATATTTATATCCATAAGTTATATTTCGTCGTAATACACGTTTCGAACCAATACGTGACTATTTCCCGTGTTCCTCGTATATATTATAGCAAATACGAGTATATGTGTGTATATGTGTGTGTGTGTGTGTGTGTGTGTATGCCTTTTTTAAAATGTTCCTCACGCCTACCGTCCAGAAAAGTAGAGACTTCTTCGACGTTCCAAGACAGAAGATAAAAGATAGAGATAAAAAGATTAAGAGAGAAAGAATGGTGAACGTTACTTTCGAGAAAATTTATAGCCGATTTCGAGACTACTGAGAAAAAGCGAAAGCGAAAGAGAGAGAGAGAGAGAGATATGGGGAAAAAAAAAAAGGTAAAATTTCGTCTGAAGCATAGAGATGCGTTTGAGTGGCAAATCAACTTTCAAGGTCATCAATGACAGCTCTTCTTCTTCTTATTTTTTTTTCTTCTTCTTCTAAAGAATAGGAATAAGCCAGTTGCATGACGTATGGATGTATACACGTTAAAGGTAATTATTTTGACCGATCTCTACGAGCACGAGCATAAATTTAATCAATCGAGAAATAATAATTAAGACATTTCAAATGTAAATCAATTAAAAAATATTTGCTTTTTTTGTTTTCTTTCCTACGTCCATTAAACATTAACGAATAATATTTCATTGGATATTTGAACGATGGGAAAAAACATATAAAAAAAAAATAAATTTTCTAAATAAAGATAGACGTTAATTAATAAACATAGTGCATAGAAAAAAAAAAAAAAAGAAAATGGAATATTGCGAAAATTTTGACGTGTAAGATTTGCTTGAAAAGAAAAAAAATAAAAAAAAGGATTGAATAGAAGGAAAATAGTTGTAAGGGTTAGGATTTGTTAAAGGCTCAGCGATGAGGAAGTTTAAAAAGGGTCTTGACCTTAGCCAAGACACGACGGAAAGTAAGCTTTCGTGTCCCCCCCCTCCCCTCCACCCCCCTTCTTCTCTCGATGCCCTTGCATTCCTGTACTTGCCGGGAGTTTCGAAGAAAGGCAACCCGACGACGAGACACAGTCGTGCTAATGAGAAGTTAATGGGTAGCCGGTGTCTTCTGTCTGATGTTGAAGAAATGTGTGCTGTGTTTCAGTGCTCTGAAATAAGCTCTTGAAGTTGTCTTAGACTGCCCTGCATTTCCTTGTACTTGCCGGGAGTTTCGAAGAAAGGCAACCGACGACGAGACACAGTCGTGCTAATGAGAAGTTAATGGCGTAGCCGGTGTCTTGTCTGATGTTGAAGAAATGTGTGCTGTGTTTCAGTGCTCTGAAATATTCTCTTGAAGTTGTCTTAGACGACGAGCCCATTCTCTTCTTTAAAGTGCCCTTCTTCCTTCCGTTGATGCTGCTCCCCCAGTCATTTTTTTTTCTTTACCGAGATAAACGAGTTTTATCTCATTTTCGTTCCTATCTTCGATATATTAATATTTCGATATTAATATATATTTGCAAATTTTATCTTTAATAAAAATACGTAGATACGTTATATATTTTACTTTGGTATTATCTTTAAGACTCTAAAAAAAAAAAAAAATAGAAAGAAAATAATTGTAAACTCTCCTTTATAATTCTATCGTGAAACAATGAATATTTGCATAATATTGAAATTGAATTATCGATAATATCATTTCGTTCGTATGCGTGTATCTTAATTGAAATTTCTACGGAGATAAATATTAATGAATATATATTTTGAAGAGTATTCCTTTTTTTTTTTTTAATCTTTTTTCCAAATTAAATAGATCGTCATTCAGATCTCATCTTTAATCCGAAATACTCGAACGGAAAAAAAAAAGAAAAAAAAGATTCACTCGACAAAATCTCTATTAAAACGAATAAATTCTGATTGAAGAGAAAAAGGAAAGAAAGGAAAAAGGTAATCGGAAACCGTCTGGACGTAATCGCTTAAAAATAAAATCTTCGAAGGTATCGGTTAAACTTGAAGAATTCGATTCCTTTCGAGGATAGGAGGTAAGATCGAATCCGTGGCTCGCGATATCGATACCGTCATTTGCATTAGTCCTTGCGAAGAGTCAACCAGCAATCGGGAATGCACGAGAATGCATTTAAAAGGCGAATAAATAAACGTAAGAGAGAGAGAGGGGAGGGCAAAGGCGTTAACGTCAATCTTATCTTATACATTTATAGAAATGCATATATAAATAAATAAATAAATAAATAAACGAATAAATAAATAAATAAATACGCGTATAAGATTTCTCTCGGGCATAAATTATCGCGAAAAGGATCGGTAGTTAGCACGATATCAAAATCATCCATCCATCCATTCATTCATTCATTTATTCATCCATTTATCCATCCATATATACACACACACACTCATTCATCCAACGATCGAGATGGAAGGAATAAGAGAAATCCATCGGAAAATACAGCAATTTATTTATTCGTCAAGTGTACTACTATCTCGAAATGATTAATGTTCCGTAATATCTTCGTACCTGTTGTTGTGTTGTATTATCGTAGTCGTCGTGGTTTATATTAATACGAACGAGTTATATATATTTTTTCTATACACATTTCATTTGATTCATTTATTTTGAATCGAACAGACCGATTCCGTCACGAGTTATTTTTTCTATACACATTTCATTTGATTCATTTATTTTGAATCGAACAGACCGATTCCGTCACGAGTCCCGTCAACTTTCCTCGCAATTAGCTTTGACAGGTCGAACAATGCACGACACTCTCATCTGCCAGAATCCGAACGTTGTTTCGCGTTCAAACCAACAACGAAATTTTCGCACAACTCTATCTCTACCCATATAACCTACGCACAACTTCGGATTACCGGTTATTTTTTATTCATTATTTTTATATTCATTTTATTTTATTACGTTTGACGTTACATCGATATATCTCCGATCGATATATATATTTCGACGTAGGATTTTCAATGAGGTAGAAATTAATTATGATAATTGATTTAATATCGAAAAAAAAAAAGAGAGTTAACACACGGTAATCTTTTCGTAGAATCAAAACATATCGAGTATAACGATCAACGTATCGCATATAACTGTTATTTATTAAAAACCTACGCAAGGATAAGAGATTTTCGAAATGATTTATTCGCGATCGATCTATATGACAATGTTCTCGACGATGTATCGATCGTATTAAAAAGAGGATATAAAAAAAAAATAAAAAAACCATAATAACACATATCGTCTTGTCAGTTAAGTGACAGCCAACGATGCAAACGAGTTTTCATTTTCCCTCGACAAACGCATTACCGATTGATTCGTTATATACACATGATACATACACAGACGCATGTAGTGTAAACTATTTAAAATTCGAAAGAGTGAAAAATGAGGAGAAAGAGAGAGAGAGAAAGAAATATAGATAGAGATGAACGTTCAAATATCGTCGTGCAGAGTCAATCAATACATTGAAGCAGAACGCTTGGACACAGGCGTGGCTCAATTTCACGAGGAGGCGATATTTATCCGACGATATTCCGGATGCATAAATATAGCCACGTGTTTCTATACTCGTAATACGGGTGCCCAAGCACTAGGTATTTCCGTTGCGATCGTGCTGCGCCTATATTGTTCGTAAATCCGGTCCATAGGCGGAAGCTGGGTACGGGGGGTATTAACTCCTGGAATTATTCTCCAGAGATTTGTAAGGGATTTTTTTTTTTAACGGGGGGGACAGGAGGGAAAAGGAGTGGGGAGGATTTAACTATAATCCTTTCTTCGAAACTCGAAGGATAATTTTCTTTTTTTCTTTTTTTTTTTTTTCGGTACAATTACAAAAGAAACGAGAAATACGAGAATTCGTATCTTTCCATTCGTCTATTCTCGCGTGTCGTATTTCGATTTGAAAAGACTTGTCTATCGTATATATAAAAATAATTGAAACACATTAAAGGCAAAACAAAATGGTACACCAGGTAGGAATAAATAAACGATGAGAAACCAAATGGTCGGTCCCTGGCACGGTTGGCGCCAGTGGATGCTAATATGGCGGGCCGAGGGTCGGCAGCATGATTCTACCATCAAGATGATGACTCTCGAGCGATGACGAACGTGAAAATGCGATGACGAGTCGTCGTATCGCGTAAGATACGAGAATACCGGTCGGTCTGCCTTTTTCTTCATAATTTTTTATATTTACGAATTAGATCGATTAAAACATTGGGATTTGATCAAAACTAATACAAATTAGGACAAATTTAATAATAAAAATCAAATGAATGATCATTCCGAAAGGATTGTATCCTAAATTCTCTTCTTCAACTTCCTTTTCTCCCCAACCCCCCCTCTTCTCTCGTTTCTTTCTTTTCGATAGAAACATACCGTTCGAGTTGGAGATACTCACACGCGCCAACACTCATGAATAAACATCGTAGTGGATCGTGGATAAAAACTTGTTTACAAACGGAACCCGCGAGAGTTACACGCGTAAAGTTCCACCGACTTAGCTTCTTTTATTTTCTCTCATTCTTTTTCCTTCCTTCTTTAATCGGATACTTCGCATTGTGATCGAGTTTTTGCGATAGATTTGCACGTGGGATAGGGGAGACGGGAGGGAGGGGGAGGAGGGGGGAGGGGACAAAAAGACACGTGCATTTTTTCCATTTACGGAAAGATCGAGTTTTCTTTGTATAAAAGGATACAAGAAACTTACGGGGCTTTTTTTATTCGCATATAATTATACGCGTATATATTTTATTCGCCTAATTTCATTAATTTAAATATCTGCTTCGATTTTTTTTGGTTTCTTTCCCGATAAAACGTTGATGAGTTTCTAGGAGTAAATGATGACTGAAAAATAGGAAAGAAAAAAAACGAATTTACCTACAATCGCGATTTTTAGAAGTATAAGTCGATAAACTTTGTTCATGACGTAGCCTAAAAGCATGGTTTAACGTTCCTTTTTTTTTTGCTTTTTCTTCGGATAAGATATTCGAGAGTGACCCGAATATCTCTTAAAACAAGAGAAGATTTTTGAAGGAAGGAAGAAATAGAAATACGTGACACGGAATATCGTTCCTCTTTATTTCTTCTTTCTTTTCTTTTTTTTTTTTTATTTATTTTCTCTAAACACACAGTCGTTCGCACCTTTTTAAAGTATGTAAGTACGTAAGTACTCATTTACTCGTCAAACATTTCACCGAACGTTTGTTTGACCAATCCTAACACGAATACGAATAGAGAAGACCAAGGTGGTATGCGTAATACTTGTTTTTTCTTTTTTTTTTTTTTTTTTTAAGAAAAAAAAAAAAGAAACTAAATTCGCCGAACGTCTTCATCGTGGGGCACGCGCGAAATTTCGACTCTTTCGTTCCGTTTTCTTTTTTAAGTTCGCACTCGCATACGCGGCAGGTCGAAAGTTCGCCAACCCGTTCTCTTTTCTTCTTTGATTATTTTCAACCCGGAAGAAAAGGATAGAAAAGAGATGGTCAGTTTGGTATTACGTTAGACGAGATAAAATTGTCTTTTAGATCGAAATACGGGCGTCGTGTGCGAATACACGAATACATTTTTTTTACATTATAAAATGAAATCGACGATATTCGAATCTTCCTACCTCGTCGAATTTGTTTTTGTTATTTATCCTTGTACGGTGATTTGACATAAAAAAAAAGAATAAAGGAAATCGTCGATCGTGTAACTTTCCACGCTTCGATACCTGCACTTTATCGTATCGATCTATCGACTGTTGAATCGTAAAAAAGAAATAGTTAGATAAGATTCGTTGAATTATTAGACATATTCTACTATAGTGCAATACTAATCAACGATGTGTAACCAAGTCACATGACTTTTCTTCGTTTCGTTTCTCTTAACAAACAAACAAACATTTGCATATTAGCTTGGACGATAGATCATAGATCATTCTTCTATTATATCATCTCTGAATTATCTTTTTTATATATTATATTACAAAAAAAAATAAGAAAAAATAACTTAGACGAATCACATGCAAACGATAACGTCGCAGGAAAGATAAATCATTGAAAATTGTTCATATTTGAATAAAACGATGTTTATCCTGTGGAATCTTAATCAAATAAAATAAAATACAAATAAAATAATATACTAAAATAATGAACTACAAAAAAAAATAATATAAATAAATAAATAAAATAAAATAAAAATAAAATAATATACTAAAATAATAAACTAAAAAAAAATAATATAAATATGTTTATCTTGTGGAATCTTAATCAAATAAAATAAAATTAAAAAAAAAATAATATACTAAAATAATAAACTAAAAAAAAAATAAATAAATAAATAAATAAATAAAATAAAATAAAAATAAAATAATATATACTAAAAATAAAACTAACAAAAAAATATAAATATGTTTATCCTGTGGATCTTAATCAAATAAAAAAAATAAAAAAAAATAATATACTAAAATAATAAACTAAAAAAAAAATAATATAAATAAATAAATAAAATAAAATAAAATAAAAATAAAAATAAAATAATATACTAAAATAATAAACTACAAAAAAAATAATATAAATATGTTTATCCTGTGGAATCTTAATCAAATAAAATAAAATAAAATAATAAATAAATAAATAAATAAATAAAATAAAATAAAATAAAATAAAATAAAAAAAGGATAAAAACAAAGATAGAGAATAAATTAGATTCTTATGGTTAAATCTCGCCTTCGCAGTTGTCCGCAAAGTTAGTACTCACTTACTACTCACTTACTATCTCACATAATACGTGTTTTCTACACGTTTAAACGTATATGCACATACGGGGAGAATAGATGCGTGCGCTACCGGTCGTACCGCATAAGGTATACGGAAAAATCAAAGGTCGATATATAAATAGTCTTGCCAGGAGATATCCGTAGGTGCGACACCCAATAGAAACGTGTGCTCACCGCGAACGAGTTGCAACGCGTTGCTCGCGGACTTGTAAGGGCATACTCGACTTTTTCTCGACGATTCTGACAAGGTGGTACTTGGGTGCACACGCGCACACGCACACACGCACTATTTCTATCCAACACAAGATATAGTTTTACATTATGAATATATATCTATTTATCTATCTTTCTTTAAGTTGGTTTGTTTACGCCTAATAAAACTCGCCTAACGCGTTCCGTTGTTGTTTCGTTTCTATTTCAATGAAATGAGATTAAGTAAAACGTTTAAATTAAAAATAATTACAAATGATGAATATTAATCGTTTGATTGAGTAGGATTTTTTTTGTATGAAAGTTAAATAAAACGGTTAACGACTCGTCGAACATTCTACCTCGTGGGTAAGAAGAATTTATCACTTTCACTGAAACATCTCATTACCATAGGCTAAAGACACCATTACTTACTACAGTCGATGAAAATATGGAAAATCGTATGAGTCTTCTTCTTTCGTGTAAGGAAAAAAAAAAGAAAATAGACAAGTCTACTATTACTATTACTACTACTACTACTACTTCTACTGATCGTTAATAAACGATTACGAAAGAAAGTTTCTCCGATGCGTGTTTAGAACGATAGAGGAAATGACATTTCAGAGGAGGAGTAATTCTTTTCTTTGGTCACGTTCTTTCACGAGAAATAATCCTTGCCGAAAGTATAATAATAATAATAATAATAATAATAACAATAATAATAATAAGAAGAAGAAGAAGAAAAAGAAAAAGGAATGATTTTAGAAGTCAGGGCGGGACATTTCTTTGAAGAAAGAAATAAAATGAGATGAACGAATAATATAAGAGTACTTTTGTCAAGGTTGAAAATATAAAACTAGAGTCGTTGAGAGAGAGAGAGAGAAGGAGGTAAGGCCTAAATGGACTACTACTACTACTACTACTATTACTACTACTACAACTACTACTAGTAGTAGCCAGGGCAAGGATCATTGGCATTGTCCTTCGAGTCGAGTTCACGGCGTGACTAATTTTAAGATTACCAACGACTCTTTTGGCGCTGTACGCGATGTTATACGATCTCGATGGAGGACATTGAAGTTGGCTGGTACACGAAGACAACGACAACAACGACGGACGGATGGACGGGTCCTTAGGACTCCCTTAGAAGGAAGGATTTTTTTTCTTTCGAATTATCTCCGGAGGCCGAGAACGTATCACCTGGCAAGGATACGCTTCCTATTAGCGCCACCTTACTGTTTACCATATTTGGTTTTAGACCTCTTCTCTCTCTCTCTTTTTATTCTTTTATTTCTCCTTCTTACTTTTTCACTTTTACGTACCCGGGTCAACCGGTCGCAGACGTGGATCCTGAGTTTAAACGACTACTTCAAGGTCACTTCCGAAATATCTCTCTCTCTCTCTCTTTTTCTTTCTCTTTCTCTTTCTTTCTCTCTTTACGAGAACATTGCCATACCACTTGCGTTTCGTATTTCTTTGGTTAAACGTTTAACTTGATTAATTGCCTAAAACTTAGGATGTAGGATGTGTATCTTTTACTCTTCTACTGAATTGATGGATCTTTACAAATACTTCGTATCTTCCTTCTCGTGTATAACATAATATATTACTTTCAAGATAAATGTAATAATGGAATCATTACTGTATAATATTCTGTAAAGCGTAGACACTTCCTTAAGTATATTATTTGAAAAAAAATACTTCGATCTTCCAAATTAAACAAATCGTTGAAATACTAATAATTGAAACAATCGTGCAGGATATTCCTTAAACCTGGACACTTCCTTAAGTATATTATTTGAAAAAAAAATACTACGATCTTCCAAATTAAACAAATCGTAGAAATACTAATAATTGAAACTATCGTGTAGGATATTCCTTAAACCTGGACACTTCCTTAAGTATATTATTTGAAAAAAAAAATACTTCGATCCTTCCAAATTAAACAAATCGTAGAAATACTAATAATTGAATCATTACTGTATAATATTCTGTAAAGCGTAGACACTTCTTTAAGTATATTATTTGAAAAAAAAAGATACTACAATGTTCCAAATTAAACAAATCGTAGAAATACCAATAATTGAATCATTACTGTATAATATTCTGTAAAACGTAGACACTTCTTTAAGTATATTATTTGAAAAAAAAAATACTTCGATCCTTCCAAATTAAACAAATCGTAGAAATACTAATAATTGAATCATTACTGTATAATATTCTGTAAAGCGTAGACACTTCTTTAAGTATATTATTTGAAAAAAAAAGATACTACAATCTTCCAAATTAAATAAATCGTAGAAATACTAATAATTGAAACATTCTTGTAGGATATACCTTAAACCTGGACACTTCCTTAAGGTATGATAATATAGTATTCGTAGGAGTATAGGAAAATGCGCAGAAGTTTCTGCGCGAGTACCATTATCGTCCAGGCTAGTATGTTGCTGTAGGAGGAATCAGACAGGCGACGGATTGATCGCGCGTACACACCTGATGACGACGAAGGACTCCTATATACATAGTTTGAGTGGCTGAACTTGCGCGGAAAGCTTTGGAGAAAAGGATAGTGTATTCTGTATAAGAAGAGTTGAGGGAAGTCGGATCGATATCATTTCCTAGACCTCAATGAGAACCCGTTGATATATCGTTCAAGGTCACCTACAACAACCACTATTATCGTTCTATCACGTAGAAAACTAAATTGATATTGAAGCCTACGTACGTGAGCGCTTTATTTTTTTACGATTGAATTTTTTTCATTCAAGAAAAGCATATTCCATTGGATGCAGACATTTTTTTCAATAAGTATTATAATGTTTACGTCAACATAGAAGTTTTGAGATGAAAATGGAAAAGAAAAAAGATGAAAATAGTTTGATAGTAAGACGGATAAGGATAACAATATAATTTCGATGAGATTATGCGGTGATAATTGGTTATAGGTTTGAGTATGGTTGTGTATAATCACCGGAGGTATAGAAATCATTATATTATATGTACCTACCACACAGTGAGTACGTTATGACGAATGAAACGTGTTTTGCACGAGTTTGCTTTTCTTCTTCTTCTTCTATTTCTTACTCTTCCTCTCTTCCGTGTATCCACTATCTTTCTACGTAACGATAATAAAAGGTATGATATCAATTTTTCAATAAACTCGAATACACTGCAATAGCTGAGTATCTCGAATGATATTTTCTACCCCCATCGGAATTCTATTAATCTCGAACTGAACTTCCCCTATTTCAATCCCATCAATTTCAATCGATCAAAAAACAGTTAGGAATGTAAAAGAGAGATGTAATAGAATGAATATCGATACGAGGATGTATACAATGAATTCTCGATAAGAATCATATAGAAAAATGTAAGAAATGGAAAATGAGTTATCTTTTTACGTAGGAACTTGCGATGAAGTTCGGGGCATGTTAGAAAAATCAAGATTGTGATGAAATAAAATAAGAGTAGCGTAGAAAAAAAAAAGAAAAAGAAAAAAAGATAAAGAGAGGAAATATATCTGTCGATGTTGTTGAAGAGGTTGTTGAGGAGGTTGAGGAGGTTGGCATGAAGAAAAAGGAAGGAAGAAAGGAAGGTGGAGGCAGAGAGAACGTCGAGGTAGCGGCTACAGCTAGGCGTGAGTCATCATGAGACAAGATCTCGGCTAAGGAGGCGGCCTTGATGCCGCAAAACTGTTGGTAATATCGAAACAACTCCATGGATCGCCAGGTTCGATCCTCATCACGTCGTCGGATGCTCGTAATATCCTGTATCCTTCTTCTTCATTATCATCATCATCATCTTTTTCTTCTTCTTCTTCTTCTTCTTGCTATTAATGTTGTTGTTGATGTTGATCCTAGTGTCTCGGTGTCGTTCTTCTTTCCCTTCAGTAGTCCCAGCACTTGTTGCGGCTTCTTTTCCGATGTCACAGAGACGATGATTGATCGTTTTCAATGTATACATATATATATATATCTATCTATATCAGCTGAGTTGATGATCATTGTCATCTAAAAATATATTCCCAAGTGTTTGCTTATCAAACACGACGAGGAGAATTTCGTTCGTCGATATATCTGTTACATCTGTTCCAATAATACACGCATACGGTTTGTAATGATTGTCATCTAATATAAATTCTTAGATATATTTTGTCGATCGAATAGAATCGACAAATGAGAATTTATCGTGTTCCAAATGCATATGAAATGAATTGATAATTCTAAATATCTTATAACAGGTGTTGTTGATCGATAATAAGCAAAAGTTTCTAATCGATTAGAGTATACGTTCTTAGTTTATTACAACGATGAAATAAGATCCTTCTTCCTTATTTCCTCGTTTGGAAATTAAGATTTTAAATGAATTCCCAGGGATTACTCTTACAAAGATTATTTTCTCTTTCCTGGAAGTTCCAAGTTCGTTGCTCCACATTCGATCGGCCGTTCCTCCGGGCGCAAAAGCAGACTCGGCCGTCTTCTCCAGGAGATCTCTTCGTTCCGACAAGTTCTTCCTTCTTCTACGAGGCCGCACACTCGGAGAAAGGCGTCCCTCTTGGATTTTCTCGTTCGGCAAAGCACGGAGAATACCGCCGACGGTGCGGTAGGTGAGAGATCGAAATCGCAATAACTTTAGAAAAGAAGAGGGAAAGCTCTCCCTCCCTCTCTTTTGTTCCGGGTATTATAATCAAGTTTTATTTCAATCTTCAAATAGACTAGCGAAATTACTTAAGAAGCCTGAAATTGAACGATTTGCGTTTGAACATTTTATTTATTACCTGTATATATATATATATATATATATATATATATATATATATATAGATTCAATTAAAACGTTTCCCTGTATCGATCAATTTGATCATTATATTTTGTACGTTAAATAAATGCGTCTTTAGCAATTTCATCAGAAATCTGAACGTTGAGATATTATTAAAGATCAGCGAAAAATAGGCTTTTTACAACGATCGTTCAACACTCTGTATATAATATACATAAGTAGCGTTTAACTGACATGATCGGCCTTGCGAAAGACAAATCCTAGCTGGTAATAGTCATACGTATGTATGTATGTATCTACTTGTTCAACGGAATCAACCTTGCCAGAGTGAAAGAAGGTATATAATGAATTGAAATAAGACAGAGAAAGATAGAGAGAGAGAGAGAAGAAGAAGAAGAATAACGCAGCCGGTTGCATTTCATATATCCTCTGGTGTCTCTCAAGGAACAATGATTTATTCTCGCGACCTTCCGCGTCTCTCTACGTTGCGAAATCTCTTCAAGCGAGATTATCATGGATATAGAAGGAATTATTTAGCATCGTGTCATTTGCATCACCATCTAGCTACATATGTAATCGAGCCTCGGTTAGCTATCTATCTAGCTAGCTAGCTTGCTTGCTTGCTTGTTTGCTTGTTTGCTTGCTTGCTTGTTTGTTTGCTTACTCCGTAAAACGAGCATGAATAATTTAACGAGCGCGTGCCATGTCCCGTACGGTAGTATCCCGGACTCCCATCTCCGGACTTCAATCGTTTATTAGGAAACGATGGAGACTACTTTTTTTTCAATGACTCATGACGTAGATTAAAATTAAAGTCATCCGGCTAAAGTTAAAACATTCGAATAAATAAAATTTGTATTATGTATATCGTGAGGTCTCATTTTATACAGTGGATACGTTCTATAGAAAAGCGCATATAAAAAAAATATACATACACATAAAAAAAAGATTTTACTTATCTTAAAACATTAGGAATAGGTTTCGTTATTTTCTAGAATAGAGGCATAAAACCAAAATAAAGGATTGAAATTAACATAAAACTGAATAGAAAAGTTTGCAGTAATTGAAATGAAATAGATTGCTTATATAATAAATTCATTCGAAAGTTTGAAAGAAATATTTGGATGAAATACAAATCGAATGAAAAGAGACCTTATAATACAGTTACTGTTTGCTCTCTTTTCTCTTTCTCTGGCATATTAATCATTTAACTTTTATTTGCATTTAGATTACTTTAGTTAGACTAAACGTGATTGATCAAGAAGGACGCAGAACGTTTAGGATTTGATTTATTAACAATCTCATTGGATATATATAAAATTAGATACATACAATATGAAAAAAAAAGAATATAAGAATAAAATTATTTCAACAAGTATGTATAATTATTGGATAAAAGTTTCAACGAATAAATTAGTTATAGAATGTATACATATTAAAAAAAATTTTTGTCAGTTTGTTTGATTGTTTAAATATACATATATAAATATACACTAATAACAATAATATCACATAAGAAGTTTAGGTAAATAAGCGTAACTGTGCGTCTCCGAGAGACTTATTCCTAATTTTACAGTGTCCCTATAAAGTCATTTTATCGAACTGATAAATTATTAATTATTTTTAATCAAATATTTGGAGATTCAAGGTCAATCGTGAGATTATATTTTTTTAACAACACCATTAATGCAAATATATATATTTTTTTAATAAACTATTAAATTGATTTTTTTTCTTTTTTTTTTGGATTTCTCGATGAAACAATTCTAAAAAGACACCTCTTTATAAGATTAAATTAGCATTACGTCGTGCCTTCCTTATATCGTTAATATTATATATATATATATAAATTATATAATAAGTCTTTTAAAATATCTTTGGTTTTGCAAAATACTTTGATTTTTGGCAATATTATTACAAACCTATTTCTTCTAATCATTGATGTATAAACTCCTGGCATAGTTTGTACTTAGAAATGGATTTATTCTCCATAGTCACAAACAGATACATGTACAGCGATCCAATCTATAAAATTATTTACTTTAGCTGCAATTGCGACAAAATGCATTTTATCTCCTAAGGAACGATAAATAATATAAAATTAAATTAATACTTATTTTCTTTATTTCTTAGAATATGAACTGAAGTACTATTTTTTTACCTTTTTCAAAAATGTTGGATAGTTTTTCATTGGCCATGCATATATTAAAGACGTAAGCATTCTTTTTATGAAATAGTATTTCTTTGAAAAGATTATCTTGAAATTGAGCTAATATCAAGCCAAAGTCATCGTTAATACTCTTTAAAAATTTTCCTTTGCCGATGACATACATACATAACGGGATGTTGAAATTCTAAAAGAGAGGAAAATAAAAGAAAATATATAAGTACAATTATCAAATATATATACAAATATAAAATTATATTTTAAATCTATAAAATAATGTGCAAATAATATACTAACCTTTTGAATAATTTGCAGAACTTTCGTAGAGATTTTATCGGTTGGTTCCAACTTGTCCATGGTTGGTTTTGGTCCTATGTATACACAAGTAGCGCACCATTTGCAATTATATTTATTTTCTTTGGGTATACAAGGTACAGCATCAAAGTATACGGTAGACATTACATTTATCTGATTTACCAATTCTGGATGGGAGGATAAGTTTTTACCATATAAAAAGAATTTGTCTAACATAAAAAATACTTCCACATGGTCATCATATTCATCTGCGGTCAGAACTCCTTGGTTATCTTCTAAATTAAATATACGTCCTAGAACACGAATCATTCCTGGTTTTATATCAACTTTATTTCCAAGGCTATGTTCTTTCGGCCAACACATAATTACTACCCATTTGGAAACCAATCCATTTATTTTTACAATATTGCCAATAAAAGTTACCTACAAAGAATGCACAACATTTTTAAGTGAAATATTACTTTTTTTTCAAATTAATATCAAAGTATGCAAAAATATACCTCCATGTTGACATAAATGTATTTATTTAAAGGATCCTCTTCTGGTATTATTCGAGCATTGTAATAATATACTTGTTTAGACATATATGCTTTGTGCACTTCGTTATTAATTAAAAATATAACTTCAGCACATTCGGGGTGCCTAAGTTCGGTAATTCGACCATTGAATAAGTTTATAGTGCTTGTCAAAACCATTCTGATTTATTTTACTTTAAGAAATAATTATTACGTACGATACGACTATGTAAAACAAATATTTATATTAATTAATGGAATATGGTTGTTAACAAAAATAAATTATAGAGAAAGAAAGAAGTTTAAAAACAATGGAACTACGAAATGTACTCGATTTTAACTGAAAATCAAGTTTATATTTCGTAGCAGTGCTACCAACTTTGCTTATTAAAACAGCAATCATCTCAACGTTTCTTGTTTAATTCTTTAAAATATATATGTTATATATTATTATTATTTTATCTTATGATTTTTATTAAATATATACATTTTCTAATTAAATTAATTAAAAATAAATTAATATTTTATTAAATTCGATATTCTTTTAACTATTTTTTAACTATATTTTCATAGTTAGTTTTTTTATTGTTTTTATATTTCGAAAATCCAGCCCTCCTATTGGCTGATTTATAATTTTACGTACTAGATGCACGCACTATAAGTTTAAAAAAGTTACTGAGCTGAAAAAACTTAGTGATTTCAGTCACTTCGAAAATTTTTCAATTGTATCTTCTTCTTTTTGTAAGTAAAATATTTTTATTTTTAACTTTATTATTAATATGTTTTTCATATTTTCTGATAATTTATTATAAATGATCATTTTACAGATTGTTTGAATTATTATACATATCATATTAATTATATTTTTAAAAAATTGATAATTATTTATATATTTACAGACATATTTCATAAATATTTATAATATTATCATTTAATTAATTTATTAAATAATCTTATAATAAAATCTCGCTTTTATCGTCTCGGATGGAAATCAGTCTTGCAATTCTATGCTTGAACTTTTTTAAAAAAGAGAAAAAGATTTTAATATGAGATCAAAAATTGATATGATTTGATCAATTAAAAAAATTTAATTAAAAAAATATTGTAAAAATGGTGTTCGAATAAAAATTATATATATTCTGTGTACTATAAAAAGAAAAAATATATATAATTATTGCACATGTGCAATAGAATCGTATAATTCAATTAATAGAAATAAATTCTTTTAAATGATAAAAATACTTCATTAAGGAAGTCTCTTTTGATATTTTAATGCCAAGCTATTCAATACTGGACGAGGTTTAGAAATCCCAAGATCTATGGCGTGTCCAGTCAATGGACAACTTTGGCAACGTTTTTTCTTGTAATTCGTATTGCAATTATTTTTCTCTTGCCTTACTATATATCTAGGAAAATAATGAATACGTTTCTTTTGTATTGTTGCACAAGGTGGCATCGTTACAACTAAATCCTTTTTGTGAATTCTTTTAAAAGGTTCAGCGAAAAGTCGCTCATTCAAAGTATATTGCTGTAACGATCTTGAAGATTCCGATGACAAAAGGGTTTGACTTGATCCATGAGTGTCGAAATAATTTTGTTCACGAAATTTTCTTAATTCGTTAACTTTGCTATTCGAAGATGTTAAAGTTTTTCTTTGATCTTCTTTTTCATGCGATGACCATTTTTTCGATTTTTGATCTAATTCTTCATAATCTTCTGAATGAACACGATACGTTTCCGATTCTTTCCTTTCCAAATCTTTGGTAAATTTGTCCGCTTTACTTTTGTCGTAACATTGACAATCCGCAATAGATGATCTTATAGTCTTTTTACTGATAGAAGGCGATCTCGAAGCAGGTTTACTTTTATATCCTTCCGATATACATTTTTTTGAAGATATAGTTCTTTTTACTTGAAACTTGGTTTTAGATTGTTTCCTCGAAGGTACTTGAATGCCCTTACTTACTTTTTCTATTACTTTTCTCTCAGTTTCTTCTTCTTCTTCTTTTTCTCCTTCTTCTTCTTCTTCATCTATTAAAGAACTTGGTACTCTCTGAGTAGAATTCAATTTCTCAAAGTCAATGCAACTAGGTTTGCTTATTTTTTCTGTAATAATTTTTGATCGAGTATCCGTATCCATTACCATCGAAGTCTTATCAGTCCTTAATTTGTGATAATACGATGATCTTGGACAGCTATCCGGACAATCACCGGAAGGTACATTCTTAAGAACAGAAACTTTCTTTTGAACATTACGAAGAAATTGCGACTGAGGATAGTAATTGATTTTTTGTACTCTTCTAATAGTTTCACAACTAATTGGAGGCGATAGTGTATCTTCTATATTATTTTCATTTGTCGTCAATGGTACATGACAAATATTATTCTTGCAATAATTACAAGATGGAATAGGTTTATGTATGGTTCTTGAAGAACGAGTTTGTATCTTTTTGATCTCAACATTGCAATAACATTCTTTCACTGGTTTCCTACTTACTATGCATGAGCAATGCGAATGAGATAAATTTTTGGATGGTATGACAATTCTTTCTAATGGACGCATGTTAGGAACCGACAAACATGTTAGATTTTTAGTTTCATAATGGTACTCTGGACACAAAAGATTGTTAACGGCACTTGAATCATTCCTCAAGTTCCATATTTCTTTACGATCTCTTAAATGTGAATTCTGTCTTCTTAATTTTCTGTAAATAAAAGTTGTAGGTATGGCTTATTATTTCAAAGCGCTAGACTGCTTTCAACAGTTAATTCTTTCTGAAACTGTACTAACGAACTCTTGCAATGCAATCTTTCAATCTCGTTATTGATCTTCTTAGAATTAGTTTCTGTGAAAGCTAGCAAAGTCCTGCTTCTCTTACGTAAATAATCTAACAATTGTTCAGAGTCTTCATCCATGTACATGCAATTTTTTGTTTACGTTAATCACATACATTCTTATGCTTATAGTTCAAAATTGAAAATGTACATGCTATGATCTCATTAAAGTACATTTTATTGGAAAGTAGAATAAACATAAAAGAAACACATTTTCCTTCTACTTGTGTTACAGATTTTACCTGTTTATTAAAAAAGCTTTCCTTTTAAAACATAATAATATTGCAAACTGCGTTTATGATTCGCATGATCGTGGAACGAATTAGAATATTTTCTATTCCAATATAAACGAAACGAAGTTAGTTTTAGCATTAACTGTAAACAACAACAAGAGAGAGAAATGTTCCAGTTTGACCAATATAATGAAAAGAAAATTTTCGAGAAATGTTCCAGTTTGACCAATATAATGAAAAGAAAATTTTCGAGAAATGTTCCAGTTTGACCAATATAATGAAAAGAAAATTTTCGAGAAATGTTCCAGTTTGACCAATATAATGAAAAGAAAATTTTCCTTTATTTAATTTATTTATTTTCTTTAAAATTGTAACAACGATAATATATATTAAAAGTAAAAGTAATTTTGATAAAAAATAAACGTCGATTACTCGATAAAGAAATTCATGTGGATCATATAAACCGATAGAATTTTTGCGAATTATTTGAATAATTTGATTTTGCCGCGTTTTTCTTGAATTATATTGGTAAATCAACCATGTCAGTTCGTAGTGCACGACGCTTCGTGCGTTCAGGGTATATACATTTGGTCTTTAAGTTTTTTTAATTTAATTATACTCATCGTATTTTATATCGACATTTCCGCGTATAAGAAAGATTTTCTTTTATTTTAGTGATGAAAAGTGAGACCGAAGATTGTTTTATTAATACGTGTTTTGAATTTGTCTGGAATTATAGGTTACAAAAATCTTGTGTGCTATGGTTTTACGAATGCGCGCGTAATTAGATCAAGTTTTAAGAATAAAAGATGAATTTCAGTGAAAGTAATAATGTTCAAGGCACACTGCCACAATTTTCTGAAATAACGTTAAGAACGGATCCTATTTTTAATGAATTTAATCAAAGCAACATAAGTATCAATACTATAGAATTACCAATGGCTCAACAAAATTCTGTTTACACTGTGGCTACAGGATTGAATCCAAAGCAGCAATTTACTGTAAGTATGAGAATTTTTAATAACTTTTCTTTTTTTTACATGTATTTATAATTATGTAATCGCAAACATTTCTTTAGGTAAATTCACAGAATAAATATCTTGGATCTGTGTTAACTTTGTCCGATTCCAATACAATTATGCAGCTATACGAGAAACAGTCTGCCATTAACATTCCTAATTACAGTCAGAGCAATGCCTCTTTAATTAGTGTTCAATCGAATCCTATACCAATGAGGATCATACCTAATATGTACTTATCTCCTACTCCGCAAATAGATACTTCCAAGGAAGAGAATAAGACTGATAATGACATAATAACTTCTGAAGATATACAGCAAGTTTTTCAATTACAAGGTTCTAGCATGACAGAATATTTTCAGAAGAATATACCATTACTAAATTTTCAAGTAACGAAATTACCAAATGAAGAGAAATTAGAGCATACTCAAAATAATATTCTAAACATTCCTTGCGTACCAGGTTTTAGAAATGCGCAATTACAAAATGGTAATCATTTTATAAATTCAGAGCAGATCAATGCATCGTTGAATCATAGTGATCCTAGTGTGATCCATGTGGTATCGAATCAACAAGTTTGCGAAAGTAACACGCAAGTTATGAAAGTAGAGCAACAAGTACAAACTGATCCACCCAAGAGCAATAAAGTAATGAAATGTAAAGCTAAAATTAAAGAATTCAAAGTAATCGTTAGTTCAGATGGTTCCAAAGTATATTCCTGTCCTGATTGCAATAAAATTCTTCATGATGTGTCTCAGATAAAACAGCACAGACAAATTCATATACAAGTGAGCTATTCTTTTTTATATGTTGTAAGAAATATGTTTTTTTTTACTCTTACTAATTATGTTTTGTTTATCTTTTGTTTTAGGAACGAAAATATGGATGCAACTTATGCGAAATGAGGTTGAAGAGGAAAGAACATTTGGATCAACACTTGCGTGGTCATTCCAATGACAGGCCTTATAAGTGTCCCTTTTGCGAAAAAGCTTTTAAGAGAAACGAACATTTGAGGAGACACAAAGATATTCATTCAGGCAATAAAAAATTTAAATGCCCTACATGTCAAAAGGCTTTTGCACGAAAAGATCATTTGCGTAAACATGCTCAGACGCATTCAGGTAGGAAGAATAATAAAAGCAAGAAGGACGTATTTAGTACTGAAGTAAAAGAAATCTTTGAGGATACTGTCAAAGTTTTGACGATACCTGGACAGGAAGAAATAATTTTTTTGAAAGACAGTTTAATAAAGTGCGACGCAAATTTACTCCAACGAATTCAACAATTACAAAAAGATAAATTGATTTTCTATGGTTCTTCTTTACCGATTATAGACGAAAGTCGGAAAGATATACTGCAACAGCAGTTGCAGTATGCAAACATAAACGAAAATATAAGCTAAAACATAATGCCTTCTTAGTCGTAAACGTAATTGATATAGAAAACATCCTAAGCAATAAATTGCTTAGAAAGGAATGTGTTGAATCCAGCACAACTAGATTAGCAATGGGATCTTCTCTGGATCAAATACTTTAATATAATTTTTCAATTTCGTAAGTATGGTGATAATAAATACTAAGATAATAAAAATGCAAGGATATTTTCTTGCATTTTTAAGATTTACAACGTAAATATATCATTGGTAAAAGGATTAATTATTAATACGTGTGATTTTGTTTTCCAAATTGTGTACAAATTTGTTAAAATTTTTGGAGAAGAGAAGTTTCCGGTAGTTCACAAAAAAGAAAAGAAAATAAATGTTCAATGAATGATGCCTTAAGTTCGCCATCATAGCGAACGCATGCTAAAATATATTAAGTTAATTTAAATTTAATTTTTTCTGAACAAAAAGTCGGATTAGATAGTTTTTTAAAATTCCATAAAAAGGAAAAAATTCATATAGCATGTTATGGATAACTTGTTTTACATACGTGTTGATAATTATGACAACACCGTAAGTCAAAAAATTGAAGAAATTCATTTAATTTATTTTATAATGTAAAATATTGCATATATAATATAAAGTAAAAATAAAATAATAATATAAAAATTATATATTTATATAAATATTTATATAAATATTTTATATTTTTGATCATTTCGTCGTACTTTATATTATATAAAATAAATTATCAAATGAATTATTTTCATTTTTTGACTTAGTTCGGAATCATAATAATTTGTACGTATGTTAGTTTAACCAAATAAACCAACAAAAGTGCATTTTGATTCTAGTCTGCGAATAAACGTATAAGAAACAAGTTAAATAAGGCATGAGAATGTGAATGTGAGAAGGGACTAGATTTTATAAGACATAAAGTAATTAAGCATTAACTTTATGCTTATAGTATTACATTTCTAACAATATTGATCAATACGTTATCCTTAGTTAAGGGAATCATTTAATCATTTTGTCATTAGGATGCTTACTGATTATAATGGAGTACCATTGCAAGTACACAACGTACATTATGTACGTAGATATAATTAATTATGCGTTATTAGGAAGACAAATTTTCGTTGATATTTAATGTCCGAAATTGAATTTGTTCGATTTGTCTTTAGATATTAATAATTCATTGATATAAATAATTTAGAAATATTCGCCATACATTAATTGTATCATGCATATACGATATAGTTTTCTAATATTATTCTAATCGAATTACGTGAATTTTAATTACAACCATACAAAGGCTGATATATTGCATAATGATTGTTTTAATATGAGTCAATTTTTAAAATCATTTAACAAATACGATTATCGAGTATAGTTAATTATAATATTACTTAACACGTTAAAAGCCACACTAAAGTTTCTATGGACCGGCCTTAGACTTTGCGCTCACCTCGAATGGTCAACAGCTGTTGGCATTTTGGCGTATTTTTATATGATGAATTATGATAATCTGAACGGAAGGCTAAAGAAAAAGAGGCTTGACGTATAACGTGTTAAATAAGAAATTAGTAATATTTTATTTTATTTTTTTATTTTTATTTTTAACCAGTTAACTGTGGAATATAGCTTCAAAAGATCCCCCCACAGGGTGCAGAATTAAAATAAACGTAATGCGTTACACGACGAATATAATATACGTTGAACGCATTTAACTGGTTAATATTAATTTTTTATGCATAGACTATTATAGATTAACCTGATAAATTTACATTTATTTTGAAAAAAAAAGAAAAAAAAAACTGATAAAATTTAAAAAGAGAGAACGAGGACTCGAAATGCTTTCTCTAATTCATCTATGTACAAGTACAAATTTTATTTTTCTTTTTTTTTAAAATCAGAGATTCAAAATACTTGTATATGTGATAAATTTGAAATTGATCCGTATATTTGTAATAGCTTTGAAGAAAAGAGACACTTTGAAGAAATATTGTCATTTTAAACATTATAAACATTTTTCATTATTAATAGAATTCCAATTTTCTTGACAGAGAGTGTCTCTTATTCGCAAAGAACTTCCGATTACTCGACAGACTTATTGAGTCTGCCTTTTATGATATTCTTATACTTATACAAATAAACATACGAAATTGTAAATAATAATTGTGATAGATATTGGCGCAATACAAAATGTCTTTATCACATTTTATTATAGAACCAAAGATTTTACATGTTCCAGTGATCATAAGATAACAGTATTTCATTAGTATCATTTTTATTTTACTTTGAGTCATTTTAATTGATTTTGTAAGCATACTTCCACAGGATGGACCGATAGCGAATGCGTTTAATCTTATATACCATTTTTTAATAGTTTAATTAACGAATTTTTATTCGTATTAGCTATAAGAAAGACAAAATTGTTCATTGAATGATTAATTTAAGAATGAATCGAGGAGAGGAAAATTCACGGCACAGTTTATTTGAGAAGAAATTTATTATTGTTTAGTTGTATAATTCGATTAAATTGCCAAAACATGAAACAAAATGAATTAAAAAAAAAAGATGTAACTTGTATATACATATATATATATATCTATATATATGTATTTTTCAGATTGACTTATTTTTTAATAAAAGTATGTAACAAGAAGACAATTTTGGATACATTGTACAAGGCCATTTATATATTTGTTTATTTAGTAAAATAACGTTTATTATATTACAGGAAATGGCACACGAAATCAAGTGAGTATAAAAAATGATTTGTAATATAATATAACTTCAATAATTTTTATTATTAATTTGTTCGTTCTTCTTTTTCAATGTTAGAAGAAAGAAGCAAAAGTCCGAGTGTTCGCGTATGCCATTGACCCTAATGAAGCGTGTTGTTATTATGAATGGCTCTCGAAAATTTAGCGTAAATTCCGTAAGAAATTCCTAGAAGAGAACTGAGCCACTCGACGAAATGACGACCGAGAGTTGCCGAAAAATTTGAATTCGTTGCCGGCGTTACGAATTCGACTTGGTCGTTTTTATTAATATCTTCGTTGTCTTCTTCGCTGAAATCCAATGGCATCAAAGGTTCCAAAGATTCCAAAGGTTGCAATTCATCGAATCTATCATTCCTCGGAGCATCGTAAAGTGTTTGTATTCTTGTTTGATATACGGGTTCTTCTTCTTTTGGATTCTCAACTTCTTTCGTTAATTTTAAATTAGGATTATTCCAATGAAATTTATACGCCTCTAAATTGGAATTAGGTGTTTTATCGACGGATATCTTTTTGACGTCTGTCTTATTGTTAGCATTATCGTCGGTTTTATGAAATACATAATTGTAAGTTGAACGTAATTTTCCAAGCAACTTGTCGAACAGTCTCGTCTCGTTGTTGCTTTCACGATGATCGTTCGTTGGTATTTCTTCGATTGGAAATAATTTCGTTATTTGCGGCTTAGTTTGTACTCTCGTTAACAGGAGCTGTTAAAATATACGAGTTAACAAATTATTTTTCATTTTAAATATTTAATCTGGACGCGTCAATGATAAGGAAGGGAAAAGGATTTGAATGAGCGTAAGCGCGATACAAACGCCATTTTGTTTTGCTTCGTGCTTTTAGTGTCCATTTTTACGAGGCACGTTCCTTCTCGCGCGTGGTTACTCGCTTAATATCGTCGTTAGAATTCAAACATCATTCTCCAATTATTTTTTTTTTATTTTTTATTACGAGATATACATACGAACGAAGTAATATCCAGATATAATCGTGCTTATATAAGCTTAGAAATGAATCGTGTTCTTATTCGTATTTAAAATTTTAATTTTCAGGATAATTTTCACGGACAAAATGAATTTTCAAATTTTCAAATCGATAGAAAATATTCTATTAAAATTTGGTCATACTCGTAAATAATAAACTTTTAATGGCAAGATTCGAATAATCGATATTATTTGCGATATTTAATTTAACGTAGAGACAATTGGTTGAACTTATTTTTACAATATGAACAAATTTATTATCTTATCGATACAAATAAACGTTTAAAGTTAAATGTAGTTTGTAAAAATTGAATAATTGTCTGATTACTTACGCAAAGAAGCAAACAGTATCCCAGCGAGTATTTCATTTTATTATTTATTTCTTTTTTGTTTTTTTTAAATAATGATTATCAGTAATAATTTGATTTAATTTGAAATCAAAAAATGATATCTAACGCAATTTAGTATACCCACAGTGGTGATCGGTCGAACGTACAACTGAAGGCTCCAATCAGTTTCAAAATCAATTTATACCTTCGGTCAATCCAAAAGCGTAACAATCGATCTTTTTCGATACGAAGGTAGTACTCATCTTTATTGTCTTTGCCCGCGCCATTGAGTATTGGATACATCAATTGACACAGAATTAGTCAATACATTGTTTGGCCATTCCGAGCACGTATCGATGCGCCTCATTGTCGAGTCTTTGCCAACTCATAATCCCGCGAGTATTAAACAATATCGATCTTTGGATTCGACGATGGGTCAAGGTGGTTTTTCAAAATAATACTAAAATCCCATCAATCGTATTTATTCATTTATATCAATTATTATTAAACCAAAATTAGTTGATTTCATTTCTTTTTCTATAAAACGAGTATTTGAATAAAAAAATTGTTAATTTCTTTTTTTTTTCTCTTTTTTATAATTATAATAATTTTAAATGAGCACACACGCACGTTACCCTCGATTTACTTGCTATTATTTATACGCGAGATTTTAAACACGCGATATATATATATTATCTCAAACGTTTACGCAATCTTTTTATTTACGTAGTAATCTTAATTTACGTGGTCGGAAAATTTATTTTATGCTTTTAAAAGTCTTACGTCTAACGTAACAAACACGTATTACGAATTTAAAATATATAAGTTTGATTATTTTTAAAATACGATATTAATTTTTAATTTAATTTTTATTACTTTTATGTATATATATGTGTGTGTGTGTGTATAATAATAATAATAATAATAATAATAATATAAGAAATTGTCGTGTATATATTTTTTGTATTTGGATTCTTAGAACCAACCTGTGGTTTTTAGACAATGACATTTTTATTAGACGATGCCATATTTAAAGGATCTTTATTAATATTTAAAGATATGAGTCAATCCCGTATGAGACATCGTTTTTCAAAGGATAAGTGAAGACATTTTGGACGATATATTTATATATACTGCGATCAGTTTAATGGAACTACTGGAAAAGATTTATAGGATATAGGATAAACGTTTAAAGATGCTGACGACGTACTACATACACGTGAAATATCGAACGAGAGGAGGACTGGTGCTTGCTTTTTTACGAGACGCAGATGTTTCGAAGATGTTTACTTTCTCGTTGAAAGGCGAAACGTTCGCCTGTAAGTAACAGCGACCTGTCAAAACTCTTAATAGAATATTGATAGAAAGAGTTAAAGAAAAAGAAATATAGAAGGGCTTTTACTATATTCAAAATTTATGTTTCGAATGATCTATGATGCACCCGAAGGGTGTATTTCAATCGTTTATTCCGAATTTTTTCAATAATACATTCGTCAACGTATATCATTTTTTAATCGTTGATTTAAATATATCAATTAATATAATTATTATTATATTTATTCATTAGATACACTTAATTAACTTATCAATGACAATAATAATAATAATAATAATGATAATGTGTGATAATGTTAGAATAATGAAATAATTATTTTATTCGTAGATCGACGTATAATTTGGTTTAATTTAGTTAAACGTAGAAACACTAATTCGCAATAATTTAATCGAAATCCTGTCATTTTTCATTCGGAAGGGTTTTAACGTAACTTCATTTTTTGTTGGTTACTTTTAAAGTATCTCGAGTAAATGTAAAAACGATTCGGATCACGTTCTAGCCCTTCGTCATTTTAATTCAACAGGGTGACATCAATCTTTTCCCTTTTTCTTCAGTTTTTCTTTTTTCTCTTACTAATCTCACGATTTTGATAAATGTATTAAACTTTAACCCGTTGACTGTGCACAAGGAGGAAAGATTTTTCCCTATCGACGTTAAAAATTAAAATGATCGGTTAATTTAACGTATCGTCAAAATACAATGATCATTGAAACGAATTTAATTAATCAGACTAAGCATTTTTTCCACAGTTAACAGGTTAACGTTCTCGTCTTATTAATTATTATATTTAAAATATTTCTTTTCTCGTTTAGATAGTAAAAAAAACAACAACAAAAAAAGAGATTGGAAATGTGTTTAAGATGAGAAACGAAGTGGTAAAAGATTTCTAAGATCTTTGCTAAGTTCACTAGCAGGTTCTTGAAGATCGCGTATGATCATGTTTGTCTTGTTTTTAGCATCTTCCCTGGTAAGTTCATTCCTTTCAAGGACTTTGTCCAATAATTTCTTCAATTGGGATCCTAGACCACCTTCGGCTGATGTTTCGAGCACCTGCAGGACTTCTTTGGAGTATCCAAAGTACTTACCATAACCCTGCTTCCTTGCATCTTTCCCAAGGGCATCGTAGAGAGACGCCAACTGCACTAAAGATGCCCTAGGCTCTACTTTGGCACGCTTTAAGTAGTTGCTCAAGCTTGGCCTTGGTACTTGTGTCACTTTTTCCCCTAGCATAGTGAACCTAAAACAAGGTGAGAAGATAAGTCTACTTCTTATATTTTTCTTTTTTTTATTCTTATTCTTATTCTACTCGGTGAACTCCTCAACTTTGAGAAACGACATCGTTAAACATCATCTTCTTCTCTCATTTTCTTTTTTAGGACAAGAATCGGGACGACATTTTCTTTCTTTTTCTTTTTTTTTTCTTTTTTTTTAAATAAATTCTTCACGCTTATCAGCAGAAAATACGGGATTGGTGGTGGGTTAAAGGTTTCTTTTCTTTTTTTCTTTTCTTTTTCGCGGATTGTAATTTGAATGATTTTCGAAAATATTTGTGAAATGTTCGCTTTATTTCCCGCTCGAACGAATATTTGAAGAAAATTTTACCGTAAACTTCGGTACAAATATTATGTATTGAAATAAAATGAAGAAAATAAGACACACAAGTTTGGTCGGTTGATTGGTTTTGGTAGATGGGAAGGAACGTTACGATATTTCATCGTGTACGTCTGCTAGGCACCAGCCAATCCCGTGGAAAGGCGCAAAAGAGTACGAGAAATCGATTTATACTTATCAGATTCGCAATATCCTGCACTACTCGATAAATGGAATAAACTTTTTTCTTCGTGCAATCGTGCGCGCCATCAATCTTTTTCTAGTTTTATTAATAATTTTGTTGGTTTCTTCTTTTCTTTTTTTTTTACAATTTTTCTCATTAATTATCATTGGTCGAAGTATCTTTAATTGGTCAATTACCGTCTACGTACAAATTTGTGTATTCGTTAATTTAAATTATTTTATTATACCTGAGATCGGGTTGAAATTTTTTTAGCTTGGACGAAAAAAAAAAGAAAAAAAAAAGGAAAAATAAAAATTTCCTATTTATAAAAATAAATATAAATAAATATTTATATTATATCCTATGTATATAAATAAATATAAAATAAAAATTATTCTGTTAAAATATTTCTCTAATGGATCTAACATTGTTAATAATATAATTAAATAATAAATTAATATAATATAATTAAAAATTATTTTCCATTTGTTCTTTTTATTTAGAATAATAATAATAATAATTATAAAAATTTGTATCTACCTGTTTTCATCGTTTTCTTCTTCGATTTTGTCTATCTTTAAGTTCTCGTTATACTCATCGTACCCATCTTCATAAATATCCGTCGAAGTGGGTTTGAGAATCTCGTAAATTCCTTCAACTATACTATCGATGCTGGGTTGGTTTTCCAGAGATACTTTAGTGGTGGTAGTAGTGGTAGTAGACGATGGCAAATCTTTCGAATCGATATTTGATTCCTCTTCATTTATTTCCGGAAGCTCTTGATTCATTTCTACCGTGTCTTCCTCGACCATTTCAGCTTTCTCATAATTCGTTTCCGGAGTTGCATAATTTATTTCCGGCGTTTCCTCGTGAGCTTCTGGTAATTCCTGATGTTGATCATCGATTAAACTTCCCAAAGTCGTAGGATATTCGACGTTAGACAATTTTTGTTCACTTTTACTATTAGAACTTTCCGTACCAGTTTCAGCCATTTCCATTATTTCGGTTTCTTTCATATTATCATCGATTACGGTCGTAGGTTTGTTTATTTGTACGCTCGAAGAAGAAGAAGATGAAGAAGAAGAAGAAGAAGAAGAAGCAATGCTCGTAGTTTCGGTTGTTTTATCTGCTTCAATTATTTTTAATTGATCCACGGCATGAAATATCACCTGAATTATTACCAATTCGCGTTAATTTAAAATATCAAATCTATGAAAATTCACATTCTCTTTCGATATTATTTCTATCTTTCTACATTTTTTTTTTTTTGATTATTGTTTTTTAGGATCACAGACAAAACTGCACTTACCTGCATAGCTGCTGGAAGATATGCATTCGAATAGACTGGATTTGAAAAAGCCGGGGGTTTCCTAGCAACCGCACCGAATGCCTGCACAAAAAAAATAAAAAAAAAAATAAAACCCATACGTATGTGTATATAGTATATATACTTTTAATTAATGCTTTCATTGAAATTGGAAACGTGGTTGTCCGATTTCGACGTTGCATCCTCCTCTGCCATATAACTTCGTTAATTAGCTCTCTCTCTTTTATTTTTATATTTTATTTACATTCCAAGCACTTTAATTAATTGTACGATTAATTACTCGAGAGTGGATACGAAGTCACATAGGATGGTTTTTTTTTTTTCTTTTTTTTTTATTGCGATAGAAGAAACAGAGGGAAAGATAACTATTTACTTTTTGACTTTTTCACGTATGGCACATGATCGATAGAAATCATTTTCTTCTTCGATAGATGAACGAACAAGATTTATCTTAATTTCTATTGACTTTGTTTTTTCGTTTTATATAATCGTCAAATAAATGAATAAAGTTATTAAGTAATAAAAAAGAATTTTTGACTGAAAACCGGAAAATAAATTGTTCAAACATTGTATTATTGTACTCGACCGAATTACACTTTGTTCACTGTTAAAAAAAAGGTACATACATGCATCACACACACACACGCGCGCGAATTAGAATAGAAAACTTGGTTGGAACTTAATTACGTTCATTAGCAAGTCGCGTAGAGTTAATTTGCTTTTTACACTACTTGTTTATTTTTTTGTTGTCTTCTTCTTCTTCTTCTTCTTTTACGTCGTTTATAAAATAATACAGTTTAGTAAAAAGGGAAATAAAAATATATGTTTTTGTTTTGTGTTCTCAAATGCAACTTTATAAATAGAAAAATGAAGTGAGAAGTATTTAAACGCTTACCTCTCGTAGAAATAATAAAATTAGAAAATTGTAGATTGGCTTCATCTTTCTCGACGATACTTTTTCTCTCTCTCTTATTTTTTTTTTTTTTAATTCGTATCACCGATAAAATTGATAGGAAAAAATTCGGTTTGGGTCCTGTCAAGTATTCCTGGATTTAGAAATTTGTCGTCGAGGATGATGGAAACGATTTCTTCGTCGTAGTAAATTACAGGTAGTTCGTGTTTGATCAAGGCTTGCCAACGAGTGTTGGAAAGAGACTGCTGTTGGTCTCGAAAAGTCTCTTGGTAACGGTTTCAGGTCGTCCTCGGCCACGACTCTATACGCACATCTACATTCTCTTCTCGTCTACTTTTTTTCATTTTCGTTCTTCCGTTCTTTCTTTTTCCTTCTTCTTCCTTCTTCTACCTTCTACCTTCTTCTTCTTCTTCTTCATTTTCTTCTTTCTAATGTAACTATACTCTTCGTAGTTTGTTTTTTCTAGTTTTTTTTTGTTGAATCTAACATACGTCAAGTTCATGAATGATGAGGAGGGGGGGAGTTTAAAACATTAATTGCACTGACATGAGATTAATCTTGGTAAAAGCAAAAATAAAAGAAAATGTGTGTGTGTGTGTGTGTGTGTGTGTACTTTGGTTAAAACGACCTAAGTAGATTTCATAGCAACTACTTACGCTACCATGAGTGCCGTTGCAATTGTCTCTCTTAGGCGTGACACTTAAATTGAATTATTTTCTCTGTTTATTTCTTTCTTCGTTATTCCACATGCGTCTCGTGTGCGTCAACTCGGAACGGTGCGCTATTTTTTTTTCCTTGCATAACTGTGCTTCCTTCTTTTTTTTTTTTTTTTTTTTTCACGTTCAAAGTGCATTCTCCCCTTTCTTAGATTTTCTTCTTTCTTATGGCTGCATCCCTTTTTGTTTTCATACTTTTTTTGTAATTATTATTAAGACCCTACTGCAAAAAACTTCGCGATATTTTGTTTATTTATTTTTAGCTTTTTCATTTCGCGACAGGTATGTTTAAGAATAAATTAGATTAACGGACACAATTCATTTTTGATATTAGAATTATTCATAAAAATTAAATTAAAAAGATTTATTCGGGTTACTGAGTTGTTGATAATTATTTCAGATAAATTTTGTATTTTTCTATTTTGCATAAGGGTGAAGAAGATCGATCGATTTTTAAAAGAATAATAATTTCTCGTTATTTTTCATCATCTTCTTCTTCATCTTCTTCTTCTTCTTGTTTTTTTCATTTATCTTTCTGTTTTTGTTCCGTTCGTTTCTTTTGTTTTTTTTTCTCTCTTCTTTTTCTCTTATTTTTAATTCGACCTATAAACACAACCACGTTAATTTAATTCTTCTCGTTCCGTAGAATCGTAGGTAAATTTAAATACCGCTAACTTTCCTTCGTGCCCTGCTAAATTGAACTTCGAATTTATTATTCATTAGACAGAGTTGCTCGTTTTAAAAGAGCTGAGCTTTACGGTTTTCTTACCTTCCCAGTTGTAAGAGAGAGAGAGAGAGAGAGAGAGATAAAGTTTCGTTTTTCCCCCATCGCACATTTGCAATGAAAAGAAGAAGAAGAAGAAAAAAAAAAACACATCTTTGTAATTCGTTCGAGAGATCTATGTGTGTCAGGGTCGTACCTTTTCCATTAGACGACGGATCCTTTGTGTCACTCGTATTCGTTTATTATTTTTTATTAACAAACAAAAAAACAAACCGAGGTGAATTCGCACACGTGCATATATTTTTTAAACAACAATTCAACCGGTGTAATTTATTTTCCATTCTTTTCGTACACAAACCGTGAGCTCTTGCATTTTTTTCTTTTATTGTGTAATAATAACTTGGAATAAAAATATTTGATGAGTTGGAGTTGAAAAGATAAAGAGAGAGGGGGGGGAGGGATGGGGGGAAAGAAAGGAAATAATAAAGTGAATGAAATTTTAGCGACAGTTCTTTACCTCGAGATACTCGTTTCAAGGTCCACACCAACCAGATTCAGAAATTTTATTCGAAAGAAATCGACGAAAGGTCGACCGGTTTTTTTTTTGAGTATAATCTTTCTTTTCCTTTTTTTTTTCGATTTTTATCTTTCGACCTCCGATCGTTAAAAGTTTTTTTACTACTCTTTTTTAATTCTTTTTTTTTTTTGCCAAGAATTTTCGTCCGATAGACCACGAGCACTGTAAGATCAAGAAAAATGACATTTGTATCTTTTATTAAAGCATACTATAATCTTTTGTTAAACTTTCTATCGTTAAATGTTGAGAGTAAAAAAGAAAAATAGTAGATAAATGTTAAACTCGATCGATTGCAAATGATAGAGTCTATGGAATTATTATTATTATTATTGTGATAACGGTAAACGACGCTTTTATACTATCACAGACACATACACACACGCATATGCATAGTAGTTTCTTCGTCTGTCGTGTAACGTAACCATAATACGTCATACTGATTGAATATTGATTACAATGTTTGAAAAATATGATCATTACGATCCATATATATTTATCTATAATTTTTTATCTGTAAAATATAAACAAGATTGTGACGCAAGAAAATAAGAATTTATCGTTTGAATAACAGTGATCGAATATTATACTTGATTCGGTTGAAAAGTTTTCGGTCTGATATAGAAATAATTTTTCTTGTCAGTCGCGTTCGTAGTAGAAAATTCGAAATCGATGTTTGCTGTAAGAAATGTTGTTGTCATCTATTATAAAAATAATCTAGAAATTTTTATGATCGGTTTATTTATTTTTTTTTCATATTTTTCGAAACAAAATATTTGTCTTTAGATTATTCGAAAAAATTTATTTTATTTTTTTTGTTATTTTTTGAAGTTTTGAGTTTTGTCATGAGAACAAAAATGTGAATACATACAAATTTTCTTAGAGATTATATTAAAAATTATTTCAAGAAAAATTAATTGATTTATATATATATAGAACTGGATATATTTGTGTGTGTTAAAATATGTCTCTAGTTTTTCTTTTTATTCACAACCAACGCTAGATTATTCTTATCGTATTAATCTTGAGTGCAACGTGCAGGTACTTGTACGAGATTACACGATATTTAGAGTAATGCATGACTCCGTATGCATGTATTATATTCATGTGCACATTTATATGAGATTATGCATTATGAAAGGAATCTATTTTGTGATAAACATTTCGGCGACTTAAAAGATTTGCTAGATGAAATATAGTAATTTGAAATAAAAATTGTATAAAATATATATATATTTCTTTTTTTACACACACACGCACACACACACACACACACACACACTTTGAATTTTATATTATTTTTCTTTTCTCTTGGTTGAAAAAAAAAAAATAAATATAAAACACATAGGATATGTGAGAAGAGAGAAAGGTTCGTTGTTCATTCATTCATTGACGGATTACTCACGCACGTTACACACCCGTTCTTACTTCACAAATTTGACTATAGAGCAATGAGAAAATGTTAACCCACGGTTGTGTGTAACGCCGTTAGTGTGTTGAGTAATCCGATTAAATCGTGTAATTAATTTTGTATTATCGGATTACCCAGGCACGAGACAAAATTTCTATCTCTCTCTTTCCACGATGAACAAGGTTGCAATCTCGATCGGAAAAACCAATTCGATAGAAACGTAGTTTTGATCAATCTCGCGTACGTATACGATTGGAAAATGATACTGAAACAAAAAAAAAAAAGAAGGGTAGGAAAAAAGAAGATAAAAAGAGAAAATTATTATAAAATAATTAACAAAGAAAATAAAAAAAAAAAAGAAAAAAAGAAAGAAACATTTGAAAGCATTACCACATTAAATTCATCAATTTATTTTCATCAATTAACGAGATAATAATTATCGTAATAGCACTTGCTTCGTGTAATATATTTTTGCATAAACATTTCCATTCGAATATACGAGTCACGGTTTTTATCAAATCTTCATCTTTCCGATGTATTTTCTGCGTATCATTTAATTAGCATTAAACGTTCTCGCATACACTCGTTTGACAAGTATAACGTAACAGTGATGACTTCATCTCTCGTAAAGAAAGATGAGTAGGTATAAGAAATGTATAAAAAGAAAATAAAAAGAAAAAAAATAAACAACTAAACGAGAAGATAGACGAACAGGTACAGGCGATTCGTATTCGTAATAAATAAAACATAAATTATCAAAAAAATAATTTTGATAATAGAAAATATAAATAATAGAAAATATTATAAATATTATAATAAATAGAAATAATATATAATATATAATAAATAATATATATATTATATTATTTATATCATTATATATATATGTATAAGAAATAATAAATAATATATAATATATAATAAATAATATATAATATTATAATAAATAGAAATAATAGAAAATATATATATATATATATATTTGTTTTTGAAAAGGATAACTCGTTTTTTTCCTATAGACGAACAGGTACAGGCGATTCGTATTCGTAATAAATAAAACATAAATTATCAAAAAATTAATTTTGATAATAGAAAATATAAATAGTAGAAAATATTATAACTATTATAATAAATAAAAATAATAAATAATATATAATATATAATATATAATATATAATATTATAATAAATAGAAATAATAGAAAATATATATATATATATTTGTTTCTGAAGAGGATAACTCGTTTTTTTCCTTTCGAACAAACGTCAAAGTAGTAGTAGTAGTAGTAGACGTTTTATAAGAAAGAGGATTGTAGAAAAATTTTGGTAAAAGTATGAAACGGGTTGTAAGTATGAATTTCAAATTGGCAAAGGACGAAAAGAAAAAAGGGGCCCTCGAGTTCTGGTATATGTCGAGTTGAGGAAGGATCTTTATCCTTTGATCGGTTATTGGAAATGCATAAGATACCGCGGTTCTCATAAAAGAGGTGAGGAGAAGGAGGAGGAGGAGGAGGAAGAGGAAATGGTGCCGAAGGTGGATGTAGATGTGGTTGTGAGAGTGGTGAAGGAAGGTGAGAGGGTGGAAGAGTGACTGAATTCTTCTAGCGAATTTAAAAGATCATGTAGCATCTATCCATCCCCCCACCACCCATCCATCCATCTACATATCTTTCTAGTCGAACAAGGGGGCAGGGTAGGGCAGGGTAGGGCAGGGTAGGGCAGGGTAGGGCAGGGTGTCGCAAGAGGAATTTCATTCGACCGAATGGAAATTCGATCGGACGCGTATAGCCTCGACTACCGATGACCTCATCTTTTTTATCTTTTTTTAGTTTTTACCTATACCTATACCTATACCTTTTTTTTTTCTGTCTTTTTTTTAATTCTCTTTTTCTTTTTATTTTATAATCTTGTTCCGTTCCTCGATAGTTCACGGATAAATTAATCGAAAGTTATATATATATGTGTTATGGGCCATTTGGGAAATCCGGAATTATGAACATTGCGTAGGCGTTGTTCACAATTCACAGACGTTTTTTTTGAGCAAATGTAGGAAACAGAAGAATTGTCAAGGACTTTTTTCTCTAAGCATTGTACATAATACTTTGATATCCTATAGAATTTCAAATTACTATGTAAGCAATGCATTCCCGTCTAGCGAAACGGTTTCTTTCATCCTACTATAAATTCTTACACACTCGTATTCGTATTACTTTACACTCAGGGGGACAATAAAGAATAACATTTCCTTAGTGGTATTTATAAAGAAATTGTTTATCGATATTTTTTGTAGATACATCGATGCACACACTTCTCGAATTTTTTTTCACTCACACACACCCATCCACCTAATCAATAAAATTTAAGATTATAACGCTCTTATATTAGCATTTTTACATTTTTATTTAATTGTTTAAACTAATGTACATTTATTTTTAACGTTCCTGTGCACTGATGACTTCGAGGGTAAAATTTTCACCTAATAAAACATAAGATCGATATTTATCAATATTTAAAATACGTTAATAAGAATGTAATGTTGAAACTAGTACATATGTGTTAAAACAAGCTGAAATATAAGAAGAGTGCATTAGTGCATTAAAATAATTGTTAATTAATCAATAGAAGTGTCTATTGTTGTTTAAAAGCTAAGAGTACACGATTTATTTACCGTCCTCTTCGAAATTCGCCGTTGAACTGAGCCGTTGTCCTCTATCAAATTTATTTTATTAAATTTTGTTTATGTGCCCTTCCAAACGTTGCGCATGTGTCTAAAACGAATAATCCACCTAATCAATAAAATTTAAAATTATAACGCTCTTATTTTAGCATTTTTACATTTTTATGTAATTGTTTAAACTAATGTACATTTATTTTTTACGTTTTTATGCACTGATGACTTCGAGGATAAAATTTTCACCTAATAAAACATAAGATCGAAATTTATCAATATTTAAAATATGTTTATATAAAATATGTTTATATATATTTTTAACGTTTTTGTGCACTGATGACTTCGAGGATAAAATTTTCACCTAATAAAACATAAGATCGAAATTTATCAATATTTAAAATATGTTAATAGGTATGTTATGTTTAATCCAATGTACATGTGTTTAAATATAAGTAGAGTTGATTAGAGTATTCAAATAATTGTTAATTAATATAATTAAATATGTATTTTAGTTTAAAAGCACCGTATATAAGACCGACGTACCGTTTTCTTCGAAATCTACCGTTAGACTGACACGTTGTCCTCTATAAAATTTCTTTCATTAAATTTTGTTTATATGACTTTCTTAAAAAAGAAATTCTATTTATTACGAATATTACTGTTTTTTATGAATATGTAATCTTTGGAAGGGACATATAAACTACAAAAAAGACAAGAGAAATAGATCATTGATCTATTAAAATCAAAAGATCAAAGATGGATGGTTTTTTTTGCGTACTAGAATAATGCACTTTAGGATAACGAAAAAAGGTAAAAGAATTTATTTTTAAAAGAATTCATATTTTCTTTTCAAGAGTAACACAATCCTTCAGAGTAGAGATTTATTATAGAACGTGTGTGTGTGTGTGTGCGTGTGTATGTGGGTTTGAAAATGTGGGTGTATGAGACCCACGTTTAATTTGAAGTTATTCTATTCGCATATTTTCCAACGAACAATTAACTTCAAAGTTAACATTTAATTATTTAATTTTTAACAATTTATTATATTGACTTGGTTAAATCATATAAAAAAAAAAAAAAAATAAAAGTATAAATTTTTTAACAAATACCAGACATTTCATCGTATACGGTGTAATACGTTTTGGTGTACATGAAGTATCTTTGAATCACGTGGGAATTCATTCTTCGTTTCGTATTATTCTACTTTTTTGTTTGTTTTGTTTTTTTTACAGTCCTATGAATATCAAATTAATTTTGAATCGTTTCTTTTTCAATCCAAAGACAACAAACAAACAAACTTTTATCCAAATAAAACTGACTTTGACAACAACAACAACAAAGTAACGAAACAAAAAATAATAATAAAAATTGTTTCTACTTAAGCAGCAAACTTTTCAATCTAACTAGTTATAAAAAGTTTCGAAAACGTTGTACTATTTCTCTCTCTCTCTCTCTCTCTCTCTTTCTTATGCGTTAGTTTAGTTTTATCTTAAGATTTTTTTTCTTTTAAAAATAGATAAGTGTAGGATTTATTCTATCCTTGGCTGATACCGTTATATTAGAAAACAAAATGATGATAATAATATCGATAAACACCTTGGCACGTAGTACGATTGATTGGCGAAAGAAAGGTAGCATAAAAAAAAAGGAGGAAAAAAAAGAACCAAAAAAAATTAATGATTATACATACATACATCCCGTTGGATAAAGAAATCACGTTGACGTAATGACACCATGGATATTCTCGAAGGTGTATCACCATCGATGGACACGAAAGAAGAAGAAGATGAAAAAAAGAAAAAAAAGAAAGAAGAAGAAGAAGAAACAGGAGGAAGAAGAAAATCTTAGGTGGAAAAGGGATAAAAAAGAATGAGGCATAAGGGAGGAAAAATAATCCGATCGAATTGAGTGGGCGAACCTCCTCCTCCCACTATATTTACGATCTATTCAGAATGAATGTGGGGGGGGGGTGGGGAGTAAGAAAAGAAACCTAACGATCCAGAGAAAACAATTTACATTTTTCTTACTTTCTTTTTGTTGTACCAAATGATCGGGAAAAAAGAAAAAAAACAATCGAACAATATAATAAGGTTCAATTACCAATAATACTTTGTTTAAGAAAATTAATATTAATATATTAATATATAAATATTATATAATTTTTAGTTTTTTTTTTTTTTTTGAGACGAATCGAAGAAAAATTCGGCTGATATACAAAAAACAACAAAAAAAATCACACGGACACGTACACATAAAGAATGTATTGTTTTAAACTGAAATTAGTTAAAAAGAAAAAAAAAACATAAATATTAATACATATAACATAAGGAAGTGGTGTAAGTCGTCAACTACTCTTGGTCGAAGCTGAATGGGTGATGGTGGGGGGGATGGGAGGGCGGCGTGTTTGGTGAGTAGTGGGGGTTGTTACGGGAGCGCGGACTGGAGGGGGAGTAGGAAGAAGCAAAGCAGCAGTCAGTCGACCGAGCGACACGGGCGCGAACGGTGGTTGGTCGGCGACTTTATTTCATCTCGATTTCCGTCTATCTCTATCTCTATCTCTTTCTCTCTCTCTTTCTCTCTCATACTATCACTCGCTCTTTGTTTTCTTTGATTTTACGTAAACATGCGTAGAATATATACGACGTACATATAAAATCAAACACATATATATACACATATATATATATATATATGTGTGTATGTGTATGTATATGTAAATGTGTAATATGTAATTATAGATAGATGAATAATTATTATAGGGGATAGAAAGAGAGAAAAGAGAAAGAAAACGAAGAAGAAGAAGAAGAAGAAGAAGAAGAATATCGACAGTTGTTTAGGTGCTTTCGTAAAAAAAAAAAGAAGAAAAAATAATACACAGCAAGAAAAAAGGTTATGCGAAGAAGAAAAGAAGATTTTCTCTTGGATGAAGGTGACAAGCTCTCCTCCCTCTTCTTCGAGACCGTTTGGACTGTCGTATCCCTTCGATAATTCTCCCAGGTATGTTCCCCTCCTTATTTCCTACCTGTCACATTTTTGTCTTATATTTCGATCAAATGTCTTTTTTTCTTTCGATTACGTTTATAATATTACGATTATTATATTAACAGAGTAATGGGTTAAAATATTCCAACGAGTTTGTTTTGTTGTTGCATCGTTCGAAAAAAAATCATTAGCATTCTATGTTAGTTATTCGTATTCTAAAGATTGTTTACGAATATGATTATTAATAATTTCAGAGGAGTTAAGTAATTGGAAAGTTTGGAATATTCCAACGTAAAATATGCTTATGTTAGATGTTATTATTATGTGCGCGTGTTTAAGAGAAACAAAGACAGACAGATAGAGAGAGAGAGAGAGTGAGAGAGAGGAAGGAGAGGGAAAGCTGATGTGCCTTTTTCACCCTCTGACGTTTGTAGTTAATATAGACGTAGTAAGCATAAACGAAGCATGCTTTGGCCACGCGGTGGATTGACATTCCTCTTTCGAGTTATATCGATCGAAAATTTATATCCTTTCTCGTAGATAATTTTTCTTCTATTATTGCGAAATCGTCTCGAGCATCGATTTTTATCTCTTATCGTTTATTTTTCTTTTTCGAAATTGAATTATTAATAAGCCAGAGAAAGAGAGAGAGGGAGAGGGAGAGAGGGGGGAAGAGAGGGAATTCTAATGTTTTACTTTTTTTAATATTTATCGATCATGCTAGGTTGAACGTCTCGTTACGAATCGATTGATCTAACATATTCTTAACGTATTATATTATATTTGTTACTTTTTCTTGATTTGTGTATATTTGTCTCTCTCTCTCTCTCTCTCTCTCTCTCTGTCTCTTTCTTTCTTGCTCTCTTTCCCTGCATCGTATCTTCGATCCGGCTTATGTAGAAGTACTATTTAAAGAGCGTTGGAGAAATGCGATCAATACCAAGAGATTCCTAAATCAATGTTTTGTAAGTAAATTTTTCATGATATGCACGAAAAATTGATCTTTCGATATCCTCACACGCACAGATTTTCGAATAATTGTTTTTTAAATCTTATTTAATCGGTTCAGTCTCAATTGAATTCATTTAATAAAAGAAAAAGAAAACACATTAACCTTAATCGATCGATACAAATAAAAAATGATGTTTTAAATTAGGATAGTTGGAAAATCGTTGAATGTAAGTTATCGTCGTTTTTTATTATTTTTTATTTGTTATTATTTTTTTATATTTATCACGTCTACTATTAACGTCATCGTTCATTATCGTTATTAATAATAATAATTTTATTATTATTATTATTATTATTATTATTATATGCAAGAATGAAGCGAGTCGAATGATTGCTTTTGAAATATGCAACGGTTTTCCATTAATGAACACGATGAACATTATAAACGAGGGACAATTAATTTACGTTCTATTTTTTTTTCTATATTTCTCTTTCTCTTTGTGATTCTTCTTGTCATCCTTTGCGTAGAAATAAATAAATAAATAAATAAATAAATGCAAGAGGAATATTTCTTTTTTTTTTTTTGGTTTTCTTTCGTTGCGTTATAAAACGTGAGAACAGTAACGTTAATAATAACATTGCCGAAAGTAATGCACACGTGTATGCACGTTTGTTTGCTTGTTAGAGATAGACCAAAAATTTCTATCACATTTTGTATTTTTTTTATACGTATACACGCGTATACGTGTATGCATTTAATTCAGTGTTAATCAAAGCGTTGCTTTGAACGCATACACACGTATAATAAAACATCTCGTGTTATCTCGATGTCAATGTATTTTAAGGTTGTTATTTAAATATCAACACTCCTACATAATCTTTTCGTGGACCACTTTTTCGTCGTTCATTATATATTTTCCTATGTTTTTTTATTTAAATTTAATGCATATTACATTTTTAAATATATATCCTACATTTTTTTCTTTTGGAAAAGAAACATATTTACGTATTTACGTATACATATTACGATTGTGTTTTTTTGTAATTAAATTTGTTTCTTTAATAAGCGTTGTATATTCGTTTGATATGTGTGTATGCGTGGGCTTGTTTTTAAATTTTATACGTTTGGAAGAAAAGTATATGTATATATAAAATTAAATATTTAACTCGCGTATTTTTGTAGATATAAAAATAATAACGAAAATATGAGAACACGCACTGCAATTTCCATTAGATAATAAATTTCTTTTATTTACAATTTTTAAATGTATAAAATACCTTTTTTCGAAACGTGCGAAATGAAAAAGTACACGCATATTTTGTAATTGTTTAACATACGTCAAAAGTAATACTTCGGTGAATGAATCTGTGTAATATTTTCAAAATACGATCAATCTATTATCTAGCTCTTTTTTTTTTCCTAATCTTGCTCTCTCTCTCTCTCATTTTTATTTTCAATTTGATTTTATTTTTCTATTCTCAGAGAATACGACGCTCTTTTAAAGTTCATTGTTATTCGTTTTATTTCCTAAATGATTACGATACACGCATACTAAACCCCCTCCCCACCCCACTCTCACACATACCAAAATACCCACACACAATTCATCCTAGTAATACCCCGTTAAAGAGATCTTCGAACTTAATTTGCATTGCAAATAAAGCGTAGAGTTTGTTTTTCAAATTTACCGTGTTAGGACTGGTCAAATATTTATTTTTTTTTTTCTTCTTTTCTTTTCTTCTTCCTTCAGTCTCTTTTTTTCTTTCGCCAGCTTATTTCTCTTCGCGCGGGAATTTTCATTTACGCGAAACTAAACGTTCACACTTGTGTAAACATCGATCGAAACTTTATGCATATATATATACATATGTGTGTGTGTGTGTGTGTACGTGTATGTTTGTGTTTTATATTTGTTTTTCTCTCCGCAAAAATTCACACGTTCTTATTGGTTCTCGCGTTAGTAAGATTCGAGAATTTAAAAGGTCTAAAATATAGCTTCGGTAATTTAGTTCAATCGTACTTTTTCTACAATACAATGAAGGTGAAAATACAACGCAACATAATACAAAAAAAGAAAGAAAAATAAAACAAGGGAAAAGTATGTCGCACGGTTTACTCATACATTTGCCAAGAGATATAAGTATTTGCATATAACTGCAGTACACAAACACACACACACACATACACAAACACAAACACACACATATGTATATCGCTATAGTCTCGATATCTCGTAATTCACGTGCACCTTCCTAATCGCTTCGTCTTCCGGTTTTATACACGGTGACCTCGACTTACCTATAAAAACCTTGGACCTCTTATTTCAATCACGAATAATATCGAATAAAAACTTTGTCTATATTTTCTTTTCCCATTCTATATACGAAATCGTTCATTTTACGATTAATGTTTTTACGTAAAAGATTAAGCAAAAAAAAACCTTGAAAAAATTCATAAGTTATAGTTTAGTTCGAGTAATACCTCATATTATTATGACATGTGCAAATGTGATTGGTTAAAAAGTTGTTTAAAGAAAGAGAGAGCGAGAGAAAACAAGATTCAAGGAACGTTCTTCCCTTTTTTTCTTTTACTTTTATTTTTTTATTTCTCTCTCTCTCTTCTTTTCCTTTTTCCATGTCAACGTTTGAAAAAAAAAAAAAAACAAAAAAAAAAAGAAAAAAGCGGAGGGATGTATCGACGAGTCACGCGCAGAAACCCCCGGTCGTTCGTTTTATCGCAACGTCGTAGTCGGGATAGTAGTACTTTAATTTGTGAGGTTACAAAAAAAAAAATGTGTCGAGAGGGTGGAATACCGGGTGGAAGTATACGAATCGATTTTTTCGCGTAAAACGATCGACAAAAATTGTTAAAAATTTATCGTTGCCCCTATTGTTTTATAAAATCCCTTTAAATATATATGTGATGTTTTCATTTATTTTATTTAACAGTACATAATGTGTGTATGTGTGTGTGTGTGTGTGTGTGTGAAAAATAATATATATATATGGTGGTAAATTTTTACTAGATTGATTCTACACAATAATTGATAAATTTATATAAAACAAATGTCAAACTTGATAGATAAATGTTGTCAACGATAAAATGAATCCACAGTATGCATATTGCATGTATAATACGTGGCGTACGCGTGTATTATAATGCGCGACGAGTACACAATTTAAAATATAATTTCGATGGTGTGAGATAAAAAGAGGATATGTCGAGATTTCATTTGTCCCGGACATAATACTCGAAGTTAATGCAACCGTACACGAGTGTCCTATTAACGTGTTCTCAAACGAATAATACGCGAGTTTTTCGCTAAATTTTCCGGTACATCAACGACTCGTTAAATCATTCCCACTGTTCTCTATTATTTTCATTCTCTCTCTCTCTCTCCCCCCCTCTCTCCCCCTCTCTTTAAATATGCATATATGTATCAGATAGATGACAGTATTATTTTTCTTTTTTGAGTTTCTCACTCAGCTACCCTAATTACTTGACCTTCCGACACATTAATGCATAAACCACCCACGCGTATACACACGACGACCTTATCGAAACTTGTCTGACTTTGCTAACAAGTAAGGTTTCACCTCGTGGCATGATAGTCTCAGTCTTCGTTCATTTTTCCCCCTTCTTTCTTTCTTTCTATCCTTTCTTTCTTTCATTCCTGATTTTTCTTTTTTTTTTTCGTCTTTTTCTTTCTTACTTAACTTCGTTCAGATACCTCAAGTATAAAGTTCATTAACTGTTTCTTACTCTTAATGGTAATTATCTAATAATATTTCATTTACAAATTTTGTAACCCTTTTATTTTATTAATTCGATGTCACAGCATTGAATTATTGGAATTTATTATTTATATTTAATTAAATATAGAGTTTGCGTAAATAATTGTTCAATGCAAAGTTCAATTGTTTCGTATTTTTTTTTTTTTACTTTGCGCCAATATTTGTAGATTTAACAATGTAGATTTTATATGTATGTATGATATGTAGATAACAATTTGTAGATTTTAACAATATTTCGTCTATCAGATTGTAGGAAATATATTTGTATTTTTTTTTGTTTTGTTTTGTTTTTTATTGCAAAACTCTCGTTAATTCATCGATGTTCATCGATACGTGATATTGTTTAGCGTACTGAAAAAATATTTTTATGGGTAGTTTTAACGTTCTTTTTTTTACGTTTTATCAAAAAACGAAACAAAACATAAAAAATAAATCATATCCAAAAGGATTACGTTAAATTGTCGAAGTTGGTAGTGTAAAAGATGGAAACAAAAAAAAAAGAAAAAAAAACAGAGATATAACGAGGGATTAAATATAAAAAATAATTTCTTTTTTTTATTATATCCGTATATATTTCTAATATATTTAAAAAAAATTAATATAAACTAATATATTTATAATAATATTAAAAAAAAAAAGAAAACAGAGATATAATAAGGGGTAAAATATAAAAAAATAATTTCTTTTTTTTATTATATCCGTATATATTTCTAATATATTTAAAAAAAATTAATATAAACTAATATATTTATAATAATATTTAAAAAAAAAAAGAAAACAGAGATATAATAAGGGGTAAAATATAAAAAATAATTTCTTTTTTAATTATATCCGTATATATATTTCTTTCCTAACCTCAAATTTAGCCGAGGGGGATGAACTCGTGAAAATTTCTCGAGAAGTCAAATATATAAAGACCACTTTTATAATACACACATACATATCAAATTCTTTTCACATACGTTTCTTTTTCATTTCCCTCTTATTTCCTCATAGACTCTTATTCTCCTTGCGTCATAGGATCCGACTTTTAGATTTTTTTCTTCTACTTCTTCTTCTACTTCTTCTTCTTCTTTATACTTCTCTTCTTTTTACTTGACATTTGCCACGACAATGGATTACTCGCATTGACGTAATTCATTGATAATTGAAGAGTCTCGTTCGATCGGCACGTTGCGAAGAATTCTACTACGTTTACGAGATACACTTCGTTTATTTATTTTTATTTTATTTTATTTTATTTTTTAAATATAAAATCGTTTAAACGTATTTTTGCACGTAAGTTTCTATTAATGAAGGAAGAAAACTTATTTCTTATTTGCGAATTACTTGTAACGAGAGAAAAACCATCCCCTCGGTAAAAATTTAATTCCTTTCTATCCCCTTCATCCCCACCCCACTGTCAAGTTTTACGTACATTCATGCGAAGAATAAAGTGTAATGAAAAGGAGAACCTTCTTTAATGTTCCTTCGACGATAACAAGTAATGCTTTTTTTCCTTATTTCTTTCTTTCTTTCTTTCTTTCTTTCTTTCTTTTTTTATTCTCATAAATTTCCGTAATAATTTTTGCAGCTCTTCTCTCGTAACATTATAACGCTCCTTTTACGTTTAAACTTTGAGGTATTACGAATCGTAATCCAGTTTCATTGCCTCCTTCATTTTCTGTAAAATGAAAATAATTTACGAGTAAGAGAATAAATAATCATAATATGATAATAATAATAATAAAACTAATAATAATAATAATAATAAAAAGAGAAAAACGAAATATCGATAACAGGTATAATGTTTTTTCTGTTTTATATTTTTTATTCTTATCGGAAATTCTTTTTTTTCTTTTTTTTTTTTCGTAAAAAAAGTATATAGAAAATCGAACGTGTAACGAGATAAAAATCGGATAGAATTTTTTTGAAGGAAAAATAAAAAGAAGAAATGTACTTCTTTTCTTTTTTTTTTTTACTTGACCTCGCAAGCACGCGTCATTAAAAAAATAAAAAAAGAAGAAAGAAAAAAAAAAAAAAGGAAAACGAGTAAATTCGTAAGTTAGAATTTCGTGAAAAGTTTTCTAACGGAGGAACGGCCCAAGGGATAGAAATTTTCGTTATTACTTTGGAAGACTCGTTAAAAATATTTTTCAAGTATATCAAATCGCGTTATCGTGCTACTAGCGTATATAAACGCATAAATATAAACTTTAAAACGAATTTCTTATAAAATAAGAAAAACCATAATATATATATATTTCTACACGAGAAGTTTCTCATTCCTTGAACTCTAACTAAAATAAGATATATGAAATGAAAAAGTACAAAAAATTACAAAAAAAATAACATTCGAATTAAATGCAATACGAAATATCGATGACAAGGAATTAGATGATTCGGCAAGATTAATTCTCTAAGGAATATGAAAAAAAAAGAACAAGAAAAGAAAAAAGAAAAGAAGGAAAGGAAAGTTTTCCATTCGTTTATTTTAAAATCTAGTTTGTTCATTCGCGATAACTTCGAATGAGATGTCTTAGGAAAATCGATAGGCTCGGTCCACGTCAAGGACAGTTTTGCGCACTTTCATTCCATCTCATCTCATCTCATCTCATCTCATCTCGTCTCTTTCTCTTTAACTCTTTCACTCTCACTCTCACTTATTCGTACTCGTTCTCTCTCTTTTCTTTACACACAGTTTCAGTCAGTCACATCCTTCTTAAAATCGTATCTTTCGTGTTAGTTCGACCGGACGTCATCTTTGCGGAAAAAAAAGAAAAAAAAGAGAGAGCGAGAGAGAGATCGGAAGAGAAATAAATAGAGATAGAAAAATGTGATAAAAATATTGAATAAGATAAAAAGAAAGAAAGAAAGAAAGAAAGAATGAGAAGGAAAGATAGAAAAATATTTCTACGTCTAACCTTTTATCGAAATTAAAGGCACGTGATTCAAGGTATTGTTTAATTTCCAAACAACGAACTAACACACACACATACACATACTTATACGTACTCCTACATACTCTGACACACACATATCTACACCACTATGTATATATACATATTTATGGATATTATATATGGTTGAATGCATGCAAGACTCGCTCGGAATAATGTTTTCACAGGCACGGCACTGGGAGGATGATGATTGTTTTACTCTCCCGTACTTGTATTTTGTCAACATTTGCACGTCTCACCGATCGGTTCGTTTGAATGATCGTTCTGACAATTTTGCACGAGAGGAATCCCTGATGCGTGTTGCGGTATCTTCTCGTGTATTATAAAAGCGGTGATATATATATTTTTAAAATAAGATTTACATCACATTTTTCTAATTTTCATATTTATTTTTTTATTTTCGATTATATTTCTTCCCTTCTTCTTCTTCTTTTTTTTTTTTTACAAGAGATCGTTTTCGTATATATTATTTATATTGATTTAATATTCGTGTTAATTTTGTAAAAGTATTTTTATCGAATAAATTTATTCATTTTTTATTATTCAAAAGGGTAAAAAGAACAACAACAATAAAAAAAGAAACAAAAAGCAGTGATCGCGTTTAAAAATTGTTACAGAATTGTTACAAGAATTACATTTGAACATTCAAATAATAATATTTAAATAACAAACACTATCAAACTGTTCATTTTTGATAATATAGTGAAAATTACATTGAATTTATTTAGTTTTAAATAATGTGCTGTGAAATAACTAATAAACTAATTTTGTTTTGTAATTTTGATTTAGACCACTTCCATAATTACGGGGACACATATTAATATTAAATAATAATATTAATTAATTAATAATAATATTATTATTTATTATATATATTAATATTATTTAATTATTTTATTATATATATTAATATTATATAATTAATAATTATATATGTATTAATATTAATTAATAATTAATTAATATAATAATATGGCCCAATGTAAAATAAAATAAAGTAATATGGCACTATTAATTAATTATATTGTAATTTTGGGGGCACATATTACACACATATATTTTATTGACATATTACTATATTACATATTAGAAATAAATCTGTCGAGAGATCATTATGATTTTCTAAACTCAACGAACGTCGTAGTAATCGTATCGTATCGTATATATATAGTTGTCTTCTTGACTTTTGGCCATGACCTTTGAAAAGAAATTGTTTCGAGATACTCCGAGCGCTTCCGTTGTGTACCTTGCGAAAACTGTCTTGTTCCTTTTCCAGTTTCTCTTTCTCTTTCTCTTTTACTTTCTTTGTCTGCCAGTTTGTCTGTCCATCCGTCCGTTTAACTCTATCTTATCTCTATTCTTTTATTTTTCTTTTTCTTCTTCTTTTTCTCGTATTTTTTTCTTTTTTTTTTTGCAGATGTTATTTCCGAGGTGAACCTTTTGTTTTCGGTGACGCGTATAATAAAACCTGTAGATAAAACTCTCGTTAATTTATCGTCAGCCCTTCCGCATCCGTACCTTCGTACCTTCGTACCTTCGTACCTTCGTATTTTTTCAGAAGAGTTTCTTTTCTTCTTCCTCCTTTACCGTAGAATATTTTATGGAAAGTAAGCAAATTTTCTCTCGGTTTTTATTTTCTTTTATTTTTGTTCTTTTTTTTTTTAACTTAATTAAATAATTCACGCGAACCTTTATACGAGACCTTTAAACTGTTTTTTTATTTATTTATTTATTTATTAACTCTCTGCAATTTGTATTTAAACTTTATTAAACTTTCTGGATATTATGAAAGAGAGAGAGAAAGAGAATGTGTGTTTATCATGGATGATAAGATTGGAAATAGAGGGAAAATATAATAATACTTTGATACAAGTCGAGAAAATAAGAAATGAAGAAAGGGAGTGGGAGGGGGGAGAAACGGAAGATGCATTTGAGATAAGAGTGGAAAAAGAGAAATAAAGATGACTGGTAATATGAACGAAACGAGGAAGAAAAAAAAATAAAAAATAAAAAAACTGGTGTTGTTACTTATGTAGCCACGTAAGAAGTTATACTTTTTCCCGTACCAAAAACGAAACATAACCTCAATAACTTCAAAAATAACTTTAAAAACAGACTTCAAACAAAAAAAATAACTTAAAAAAAAAAACTGGTGTGTTTGTACTTATGTACGCACGTAAGAAGTTTATACTTCTTTGCCGTACCAAAACGAACATAACCTCAATAACTCAAAAATAACTTTAAAAAAAAGACTTCAAACAAAAAAATAACTTAAAAAAAAAATAATTATTATTTATATATATAAGAAATAATAAAAAAAAAAAAAGAAAACATCAAAATATAGATATCAGTCCCCACTAATATAAGAGAGATATATCGAATAACTTCACGCGTCAACAGCCATGGCGCGGTACAGCATTAGTCTCGCTCGATCATTTAAGTAAAGCAGCAGCGCTGAGTACGATTAGTATTTGGATGGGTGACCCGCTGAGAAAAAAAGGGGGGAAGAAGAAAAGGAAGACAACTTCATGCCGTATACTTGAAATCGCTTGCCGCCCGTCGTAAAATACCGACAAACTTCATGGTGTCGTTTTCCAGACCGCTCGGAACAAAATCACTCCTCATATATTTCCCCAACGCGCCAAAAGACGTATAACTCAAAAATATATAGAGAAGTAAGAGAAAGAAGACAGGAACGATGCACGAGGGTGTGCATAGATATAGATAAATTAGATAAGAGATAAAAGAAAATGAAATAGAGAAGTTGAAGTCTCGTAGAAATGAGAGAAGAAATGGATGTGTATGGGAGGTGTTCGGAGTTTGTGAGATTGTAGAATTGTGGGTCGAGTAAAAGTGGGGTGGGGTGAAAGTGTGGGGAAATGCGGCAAGCAGAAAAGTGCCATTGTGCAACGGGTGAAAATGAAGCGGGAACGGTTAAGGGAGCGGAGAAATGTCTCGGGGGTGATTGTGGCACGAACCAGAAGACGCGAACCCTATTTTTAAGAAATGCCTTGCTTTCAACAATTGTTTGAAACTCGTTTATATATACGTGCGTATGTGTTGGTACGTGTGTGAATCGAGAAATGAGCAAATTATCGATTTTAGAAAAGTCGAAACTAAATTTTATTCTCAATGGTATAGAAAAAGTTGAGATATTTGATGAGTATGTTGAAAATGTGACGAATGATGATGGCATGCACGCGTGTACATATATGTGTGTGTGGTTATGAAAGGAAAAAAAAAATAATATATTATGTAGAACGATTATAAAGAGGAAAAAGGTTACATCTACACACGTGGCTTTTGCATAGTCGAGTATTTGCGTACACACACACACACACTCATACACACACACACTCGCTCGTTTGGGCTCGTAATAAATATATCTAGATATAGTTATCTCTCTCTCTATGTTTATTACACGTTTGTTTCGATGTAGTAGTGTTTAATATTCCATCTATCTCTTTCTATTGCACTCATGTCGGAGAAAATGACCGTGGTAAAAGTCGAAATAAGTTTTTTCAATGGCCAACTAAGAAGTTAAGATCTTTGAGCGTGCTGAAAATGTGACGCATGATGTCGGTGTCGTGTATGCATGAATGTGTACGTACGTGTCCTACTACTACCTATGCGTGGAAGAGGAAAAAAGGAAAGGAAAGATTAGAACGGGAAAATAGGTTACATCTACATGTGGCTTTTGCATACTCTCGAGTATTTGTATTCTTACAAACACACTCATACACATACACACACACACATACACACATATACATAGGACAAATGTCTTTCTTTCTGTTTATTACATGTTTGTTTCTCTGTTCTTCTTCGATATAGAAGTTCAGTGTTCTATTTATCTTTTTCTATCTGTCATTCTCGTGTTTCTGGTCTTATCGATTTAGTAGACAAACTCGTAAAGCCCATTGGCTTGTCGTCCACGCGACCTTTTCGCTTTATCGGTTACGAATTTTGTCTCTTCCTCGATGCAACTCCTCTAATTTTGAGAGAGAATGAGTTGTATTTAAATGTGCACGCGTGTATATTTGTGTGTATAATTTTTTTCTTCTTTTTCTTTTTATGTTTGAAAAACAAAGAGAAGAAAAAATCAATCATACTTGTCGAAGTATTTTTTCCGTCGTAATATTTGCTAATAATTTTATAAGAGATAAAAGTTATCTAAAATTCGTGACTCGTAATTTTTGTTCAACGACTAATAATAAAAAGAAACTATTACAAAAGCATCGAGAATTGATGACAAATCTTTGAAGAGGAGTACCTTTTAAAAAGCGTATAGAATGTTTGTTGTCTAGAAAAAGAAACATTCATTTTCGATTGATTTTTATAGAAAATATATACGAGATATTTAAAGAGAAATGTTATTGTTTTTACTAAAAAATATTTTCTTTTTCTAATGCAAGTGATATAGCTAGAAGATTCTGAATAAAACTAAATAAAAAAATAAAGAAAAATAAAAATAAATAAAAATAAAATAAAAATAAATTAAAAAACTAAAAAAACAAACCAATTGCAAAACATAGAAAAAGAAATGACCTAATCGATTTGTGAAAAATCAATTAGAAATTCTTTGTAACTAATGTTTCAGACGAGAAGGTAGTTGGATCTATTAAGTTTAACAGATAGAAATGTTTGATTAAATTTATTATCTTATTTCTCGGATAAAGAAGCGTGGGACAGTTATCTTCCTTTTCTTATTTTTGTTCTGTTCACGCACGTGCATCTCATCTACGTTCTACTATCCTGTTTGCTCGTTAACCTTTAGTTAAAGGTTCTCCTGGTAAGCGTTAACATCGTTGCTCACGAAAATACTTAAACCGGGGGCGTTGATGATTTATGTTAATACGTATCCCCTGTTTCATATTAATTATTCGGAATTTTCATATGTTACAACAGTGCCCATGTAATTAAAATATCCTTTTCGTTAATAAATTAAATGTATAGAATAATATGTGAAAATGAAGAAGAATTTGAGATTCATGAAAATTCGAATAGTTTATATCTGTAAAACCTTCTATAAAATAGATAAATGATCGTTTATTAATATTTAAAAGATAAACAACAATGAAAATAATATATTATTTCAATTATATTTGATTTTGTTTTGTTTGTATTTAATAAATTAAATATATAGAATAATATGTGAAAATGAAGAAGAATTTGAGATTCATGAAAATTCGAATAGTTTATATCTGTAACACCTTATATAAAAATAGATAAATGATTGTTTATTAAATTATTATAAAAAGATAAACAACAATGCAAATAATATATTATTTCGATTATATTTGATTTTGTTTTGTTTGTATTTAATAAATTAAATATATAGAATAATATGTGAAAATGAAGAAGAATTTGAGATTCATGAAAATTCGAATAGTTTATATCTGTAACACCTTATACAAAAATAGATAAATGATTGTTTATTAAATTATTACAAAAAGATAAACAACAATGAAAATAATAATTATTTCGTTTGTATTTAATAAATTAAATATATAGAATAATATGTGAAAATGAAGAAGAATTTGAGATTCATGAAAATTCGAATAGTTTATATCTGTAACACCTTATACAAAAATAGATAAATGATTGTTTATGAAATTATTATAAAAAAATAAACAACAATGCAAATAATATATTATTTCGATTATATTTGATTTTGTTTTGTTTGTGTTTAATAAATTAAATATATAGAATAATATGTGAAAATGAAGAAGAATTGTAGATTCATGAAATTCGAATAGTTTATTTCTGTAAACACCTTATACAAAATAGATAATGATCGTTTTATTAAATTATTATAAAAAGATAAACAGCAAGAGAAAATAATATATTATTTCGATTATATTTGATTTTGTTTTGTTTGTTTTCAAATATATTATATCTCATCGAGTGTTTAATTATTCGTAATTTATTATTAATTTTATTATTCGTAATTTATCGTTTTAACCTTGTCTAATTAATTTTTATTTTCTTTTTTTTGTTACAGACGAATCGTTGCTCAGTCAACAACTCGTGTACATCATCATGTCGAACCAAATGAAATATTTTCAATCGATAAAAAAGGAGACTAATTTAAATCGTCCTATCGTTAACGGATAACGAATTTCATTAATTTACGATTAATATTTAATATACTTTAGACGATAGGAATTATCGACAAAAATTCAATTATTCGATTATGATGACATCGAGCTAACATCGATTATTAACCAAACAGAGATAAGAAGAAGAAGAAAAAGAAGAAGAAGAAGAAGAAGAGGAAGAAAAGAAAATAAAAAAGAACAAAATTAATGATTAAAGAGAAGATTCGAATTAAGATTACCATCGATGATTTCTAAATCAACGTTTAAGGGTCATTCTTCGTTCGATCGAGATGAAGCTGAACGATAATCTGACAATGGAGGGTGAGTTTTCGATAGATATGGAACAAACAATCCAATAAAAAATAAAAAGAAATATTTATAGAGAAAGGATTGTTCGAATCATCGAGCGTGAAACGAACGAGTGTTAAGCTTTTCTCGTTTATTCGGTCCTTTCGTAGATTTATTTCAACCATACGAATTCGTTTTACGTGCTGCTATCCCGTCAAAACGTATTACATTTTTTTTCTATCTCTTTTTTTTCTAGGATTTCTTTCCAGGTCGCACGATTGGTAGTTCACTCGAGATATTTGTAAAGAATATTCTTTAAAAAAAAAAAAAAACAAACAGAAAATGTTACAATATTTTTTTTTTTTTTTTTTGAAAATCCCCATAGTAATTTGATTTATTCTACATGTTTTTTTTTTTCCTTTTCTTTCTGTATTTTTTTAAATAATATTCCAACGAAAAGATATTCGAATATCGAAATGAAGATATTAAGAATTTGCGTTACTTTTTTGTTTGAAGTTAAGTTTGTATGCTTTTTCGTTTCTTTCTTTCCTTCTATCTCTCGTTCTCTCTTTCTCTGTCTCTTTTTTATTTTTATTTCTCAACTTTGCACTCTTCTTTCCTCTTTCCGAACTCGGCGCTCCTTTTTTTATCGAATAAGCATGCAAACGTGAGAAACTTTTAAATTCTCCTTGTGGGAGTAGTTTTAACCTTTAAAGATTAGTTCGAGAAAACCGCAAGTGCATTTTCTTTTTCTATCATTCTCTCTGTCTCTCTCTCTCTCTCTCTTATTGCATTTTCCGGTAAAAGATAAATCGTACGTGCGGTTTTGTCGGTCAAGTTGGAAATTTCGAAGGAAGTCGATCGCGAGAATATTTTTTTTCCTTTTTTTTTTTCGATTTTCTTTTTCTGTTTTTTTTTGTTTTCTTTTACGAGTAAACTCGTCCACACACGAATTAAAGGAAAGTTTTTCTTTCTATCTAATTTACATGATCGGTAAACGCGTATGTTAGATGAAATTCCAAGTTGTTATCCAACTAATCGAAGTCCGAGTTAGTTTCGAAGTTAATCATTTTAAGAACACTCTTCTCCACCCTACCTCCTCTCTCCCCCCTCTGCCCCCCTCCTCCTTTAAGTCCCTAATATGAAACTTTCCTTTTAGATAGGTCCTGTCGAAACGTGCTTAAACTCCTTGACGTGGTATAAACGTCCCTAAATCTTTATTGATCTTTCTCATTTAATATTCTCCATTTACTATGACTTTATTCCATTTTCTAATAGCTCATCTCACTTCAGACCATTTCGAAAGGAATTTCTAAAGGAAAGGAGGAATGATAAAGGAACGGTTCAAAATTATTACCGACACATTTTTCTAAAATTTATTTTATTACTTTTCAACGAAGAAATATATTTTAAAATTAATTTTTACGTATTATTATATTCGCAGTTTCTTTTTTTTACAATTTTATTAAAAATTTATAGTTAGGACGAACGAATTTATCGATGATTTTTAAAATTATATTAATTAATTATATTTATTTTATTTTATTATAGATTATATGAATTATTATAACGAACTTTTTGTTTCAATTCTTATCGTTGTTTTAACGAATCCCAACGGTTAGAAATGATTTTAAGTTTGTTAATTTTAATAATTATATTTGAAAAAAAAAAAATTCTTATATCATAGGATGTTAAAAAAAGAATACCATCGAGAAGATAACAAACGATGATACGTTGTTAGATTCGATCGTTGTGTTTTTTTTACAATTAGAATTTCGTTGTCCTTGAGGACAAGAGAAAGGCTTTAAATAACGCGTTCGAATGATACAACGATGGCCCTCGACCTAATTTCCACTCGAGTTCACCAACCTTTTTATTTTTGGTCACGTATGCATGTAATCCACGAATGAGAGAAACACGAAAAGAGAGAGAGAGAGAAAAACACACACACACACATACAAAAAGAAAGAACAGTCATCGACTTTTGTCTCGTATCGATTAGATCTCGTCTAAAATTATCTCGCGAGTGTGTGTAAACGAAAATTGGGAAAAAGTCAAAGAAATAATTAATGAAAGCGTGTGGCAAGCTCGCGTATTATTGGATTGGCAACTAATTGTAAGTGATTGAGGATCTCATCGATAAACAAATCACATTTAATTCAGTTTTTTTGAATAGCAAAGATCAGAAATTTCGATGAATTTAGAATTATGGCATAATAATATTTATAAAATAATATTATAAAAATTATTAAAATATTATTATATAAAAAATTGTTATAATATTATAAAAATTATTAAAATATTATTATATAAAAAATTATTATAATATTATAAAAATTATTAAAATATAAAATTATTAACAATTATTAAAATATTCCAAATAATAATTATGGAATAATAATATGACAGTACCTATAATTGAATAAAGTTATATTTTTCAAGAAAAATTTGGAATTTTCTTTCTCATTTAAAATTCTCAATCACTTAGTTGTCAATCCAATAAAAAAAGTTGATACAAAATTGGCTATAAAAAATTCATCAAAAAGAATGGTTATACATACAAGTTTCGTGAAACATTTGAGAGAAATATGAGCCACGTTCATTGCACAAATCGATTAACTCGACTTTTTGAAAAATCTTAAATTTAAGTGTAAAAAAAGAGCACATGGTATGATCAACATTTTTTACATTTATACAAATTTTCCCAAACGTAAAAAATTAACAAACGACAATATTTTATTTTTATGTCCATTGAATAATAAATAATTTATTTCAGAAGTCATTTTGATTAACTTCGTACTTTTAATGGAAATCGTTGCAGTAATTCAAACTCAAATGCACCGGCAAGCGCTTCTTTTTTTCTTTTTTTTCTTTCTTTTCTACAAAATTTATTCGAATTTATACGATAAAAGGAATTTTTAAAAAAACCAGTGGCACAATTGTTTCATCGCATTTTCCTCATCTTTTTTCTTTTATAAAGTTAATCGATTTGTGCGGTAATGAACGACTCGTGTATTTATTATGTATTCGTTAGTTCGATCGCATGGCAATGAATTCAATTTTGTGTTGTTAATTTCGTTTAAGATAACTAATTTAATAAGGATCACGATTACGCGACGACACATAATTCATGAATAATTATTTCCCAAGCATACTTTCTTTCCATTTTAATTATCAACAACGAATTTTTTTCTTTCGTCTCTCGAGGAGGAGACTTTGAATTTGCTAAAAAAAAAAAAAAACGACGAAATAATAAAATAAAAAACCAAACGTGCGAATAAAATAATTTTCTCACGAGAGTGGGGGGGGGGTTTTGTTTTTTCCTTGTAAAAGAAGAAATGAACGTTTTCATTAGCGTAATAAAAAAGTATCGTGAACAAGTATACGATGAAATTTCAGAAGAAGAAGAAGAAGAAGATACTAAGGTGAGGGATAAAGAGATAGATGGAAGAAATACATTAATTATAAGAAACGTGAGAACAACGTCTCGGATTATCGAATCGTTTTCATAAGAAATCGATATGTGATTTGAGTGAAAGTGTAAGGGGGAAGTATCACCACTCTCTCTCTCTCTCTCTCTTTCTCTCTCTCTTTCTCTCTCTTTCTCTCTCTTTCTCTTTTCGTATAATGGAACAACTCGAGTATATATAAATTTATCGGAAATTGTTCGTTTCCTCTTCGTATACGAATTACGTATCATTATAGTGAGTCGTCTGAAACGACAGGTTTAATGGAAAACTACTCGAATTGAGAGATATATTTTATTTATATATCGGGAATATAACAACAAATATTATATTATATTTATTTTTATTTGGGAATATATAAAAAGATAAATAAAAATGCATACGGAATTGTTTTCGAATAATATTAACGAATAATGAAAATAATAATAAATAAAATATAAATCGTCGAGTAAACACATTTTTTATGTTTCTTTATTCTTTCTTTTTATTTACTTCATTTTTCTTATCTTTTTTTTTTCGTAAATAAAAAAGAAATATCGAAGCTCATTCGTATTACATTGGTCAACGTAATATCATTGATACGCTCGTGTTGTATTTTCCCTTCCCACTCTACCCCCCACCCCACCCCAACCCACCCCACCACCCCACCTCTCTCTTATTGTATCAACGTTATTACATTCGGTTTATGGTTTATAGAAGCATTATGAATTGTGTTTCTATCCCTCTGTTTCTCTTTTTCATTCTCATTCTATTCGATGAATGTCAGGTACGAGAATAGAGAGAAGGCATCCACCGTTCCAAAGCACCGTTGCACTTTCCATATTTGCGATGATAATAGTTTAACAGAATTTCTACGCGTTGTTCGGGGGTCCTTTCATTCATGATTTCGAAGTTCCGTTGATGTTTATTCTAGCGTGCTCGGATAACAACGGCATACGTGAGAGAATCATATGTTATATTAATGCATTCAACACACATATCATATTTATTTGTCTATTATATAAACTATAGTTAGTTTCAATACTCTCAAATGGGAATGAAAAGGACGATTGGCAGGGTGGGGGGTGGATGGGAGGGTGGAAGAGGCGCGATTGGTTCTAACGAGTCGAATATACAAAAAAAATAATAATTTACGTGAAATGAGACTGAGAATGTATTTTCAAAAGGTATACTACCTGAGTATTACTGTTTCTCTCATTAAATTTTATTAGATTGTACATGTAATAGAAATGTGGCGTGGAGGAGGAGCAGGTGGGGGTGAGGGGGGAGGTGTAGGTGGGTAAGGAAGGAATTGTTCTAGTTTATTTTCGCACAGGGCAATTTATTTGATTCGATCGTTCATTTAGAGCACACTTGAACGAGTTGCTGCTAACAGTCGAACGAAATCAAACTAACGAGCTTTCTGCATCGGACGTTCGCCATAATTGGATTATCACGATCAGAAGACGTTTGTAGAGAACCTGTGTGTAACTTAAACTAAATAAGAGATTACACGGAAGGAAAGTTCGTAGTTTCGAGTTAGAGAAAAAAAAAAGGATGAGAAGAAGAAGAAGAAGAGAAAATAAGATCGAAAAGAAGGAATAGAATTTAATTGATTTTTTAATGCTCTTATTCTTCTTCTTCATTCGAGATAAAAGTGAGTGTGGGAATGGCACCAATGTTTAAATCGTTTCTGTCAAAAGTGTGGGTGGTTGTATCGATTACGTTCGATGATGATAATGATTAATTTTATTAAAGGATCCTTAAACTCGTCAGAATGAGAGAGAGAGAGAGAAATAGAAATGGAAAGAGTGAAGAACATAGTAAAGGAAATTCGTATGATAGATTCTTGATTAAATGTTTAACATTGTATTTCTATTGACTTTCTCCCTATTCCTATTTCAATTGTTTTCTATTTTTTGTTTTGTCGTTTACTCTCTTTTTCTTTTACTTTTTAACGTCCTATCAATTCAGGAATGATATTATCACCAATCAGATTCGAGATACAACTGTCAGGATTCGGGAAGAAGAGTTTTCAATCTGCACAGTTTTTTCTCGTATCATCCAGTTTGCGTAAACGTGTTATATTAAAAAGAAGGATTTTTTAATTCGATTGGTACCGTTTTCGTGTGTAATACAAACACACACACATACACACACATACGTGGACGCATACACGTGCATGGTCGATGAAAAGTTTTGAAAATTTCTATTGTTTTCCAACCGTTAATTGAATTTCCTCTTACACAAATATAACACACATACACATACACATACACAAATACGTAAACGCGCGTCACATGTACATGCAATTTGCATCGATTCGCGAAACATGCTAATATTTGGAATATGAAAAACGTCGAGGAGTGTCGAGGCTGAAATTTTGACGATTAAATTCAATTAGAAATTTGTTTTCTTTTTTTTCTTTTTTTCCTCCGTTTTCCTTTGAACGGACGTTCGATTTTTCGTCCAATTAAAATTCATTCGTAAGACGAAGGAAGAACAATATGGAAAGGTGTTTTAATGAACGAGAAGCAGTCGAATGTACGAATGAATGGAATGGATGGATAGGCAGGTAGGATATTACGGAAAAAAAAGGGAACATTTCTTTTCCGTTCTTTTCTTTTCTTTTTTTTCCCCTTTAGAAAACACTTTTTTTTATTTCTTTTTTTTTTTTTTCTTGTATTACACGTGCCACGCGAGATGTTGGATTTGCGTAGGTTGGAAACCTTTTCTTTTATTTTTTTCTTCTCTTATTCTCTCTCTCTCTTTCTCTCTCTCTCTTTCTCTCTCTTTCTCTCCTCTCTCTTTCTCTCTCTCGTTCTCTCTTGTTTGACGTGAAAGTGAAATCGAGGTCTGGACCGAGGCCGGAGATGATAATTCGTTCGTCCTGTGTATTTGCAATTCTACTTAAAGTCTGACAATTTTACCGTAACCCCTTCTCTCTCCTTCCCACCTACTCTTTCTCATTTCATTTTATTCTCTTTTTTTCTTCTTCTTTGTCTTCTTCCTCTTCTTCTTCTTCTTCTTTCCTACGGTAGAAGAGAACGGTATGAAAGTCTTATTATGCTTAAGATGCACTTAAAAGCTGACATAGAAAAGTTTGTATGTTGAAAATGCACGAATTTATATTACGTTAGTATACGTGTATATATGTATTACGTGTATACCTGTATTTGTATGAACGTGAAAGAAAATACTTTGAACAAACATTTATAGTCAACGCTTTAAAGCGCGAAAAAAGAGAAAAAAAAAAACAATTTGTTGATTCGTTGCTAATTTCTTAAAGCTCTCTCTCTCTCTCTCTCTCTCTCTCTTTCTTTCTTTCTATTTATATATCTATCTATCTTTTTCTTTCCCTCGTACAGCTCGTTTTAATTTCCCTTTTCGTTCAAATTATTATCCGACGAGTAAAAGTTTCCAGGTCGGTTCGTTCTTTATATTCATCATTTTTTTTAAAGAACCGTTTCAATTTGTAAAGAGAAGCTTACGAGAAGTTTATAAAGAATATGCTTTTTCTTTCTATCTTTTTCTATTTGTGCGAAGGTAAGAGAGAGAGAGAAAGAGAGGGTGGTGACAGGGGGAGAGGAGAGGGTGAGTTTTTTTTTTCCCGACGAGAGATTGTTTTAATCATTTCTCATTTTAACCTCTTTTTTTTTTTTTTTATTTTGTTTCCCTTTCCCTTCGATATACATATTTCTTTCCACGAATTTGAATATTCAATATAATCGAATCAAATTCCGCGAATTTGATATTGAATATAATTGTGTTCGTACAATATTTGATTTATTTATTTATTTATTTATTTATTTATTTATTCCACGTTCCTATATATTATTCTCTTTTTCCTTTCTGTTATTCCGCGTTGTTCTACTACATCCATAATTAATTATTCCGTTAATCAACGTTTTTATTACAATCCTTTTTTTTCACATTTCCTCCCAGCGCGAATAATAATAAGTTTTGCGTGAAATTATTCGAAAACTTCCAGAAAATCAAATATTTATTTATTTCAACGTATTCGTAACAATCATTTCGTTTCGTTTCAAAATTTATCGACGATTATCCAAAAAAAGAAAAAAAATACGCGTGGACAATTTTTCGTTAAGATCAACAAAATTGCAATTGCATTCGTTTGAAGATCCATTGTATAAGAACTTTGAGTTATCACAGTTCTTGTATGCGAATAACGAGAACAAAAGAACAAAAAAAAAATACAAACTGTGGAAAAGTTTTTTATTATAGGTGAATCCGAAATTGCAATCGGGTGGGTGGTGGTTGTGGTTGCGGTGGTTGTGGTGGTGATGGTGTTCCCGTTACTCTTCTACTCTTATTTCATTCTTTTTAACTGTATACCGTATCGTGTACGCAGGTAATACACTTCACTCGTTTGTACCAGGATCGATGATACGCTTTTGTACGTATCGATATCGAAAGTAATTTAGGTGGCAATATTTTTCCGACAAAACGTCGCCACGATTCCCCCCGTTTGTATTCATGAAAGTTGGCGTTTTTCTCTCTCTCGCGAGAGTTTTTTTTTTTTTTTTATTTTTTATTTTATTTTGCCCCTATCTCTCTCCTTTTTTTTTGGGTTTTTTTTCCCTTTGATTTTGTTTTTTTCCTTCTTTTCTTTTTTTTACAACTTTGCTCGTCCAGTCCAGGCACGTGTAATTTAGTTGGGACGATTTGAAATCGAAAAAAGTAAAAAAAAGAATAGAAAAGAACTATTAATTGAAAGGGACTCGTTTTTTTTTCTTTCTTTTTTGTAATTGTGGGATGGAAACAATTCAAACAAGTTGAATTTTCTTCTTCTTCTTTTTCTTTTCGTACAAAATCGTCGTTCATCGATCCGATATTATTTCAAGATTTTCGTAATTAATTTTATTAAAAATTTAAATTAAAATTAATTAATAATATTAAATATTATTAAAATATTTTTCATAATTAATTTTATTAAAATGACACAAAACACATCGTCGTTGGATAACTTATGCGAGAATTACGATTTCATTTTTGTCAATCATAATTGTCACGTTAAAAAAAGAAGAATAGAATAAAAGAGAGAGTGAAAGAAGGGGGAGGAGGAGGGGGGGTGTTCAGGGTGGAAAGAGATGCAAGCATATAAATAAGTTCGATAGTTGGTTCGACCTCAACAACGTTTGCATTATCTCGGTCATATCCTCTTTTCCGTCTACGGTTCGTTCATGCTAACTCTTTACAATTGGACCAAAGTTCACGCGAATGTTATAACTAATATCACCATTTATAATGTTTTTCAATAGATATTAATAATATTTTCTTTTTCAATTTGCGCGATACACTTATCTCGCTGCTGCATGATTTATTATTATTATTTATTTATTTTAATTGGATTCGGTGCGAATAAGAAAAAATTTAACTCGACGATGATATTAGAAAAACAATTTGTCTTTTTTTTTTTGAAGTTATACTTCTTTTGGCGCGTTGGGAAAATGTAATGGGGAGTTGATTTTGTTCCGAGCGTCTGGAAAAACGACACCATGAAGTTTGTCGGTATTTACGACGCGCGGCAAAGCGATTTCAAGTATACGGCATGAAGTTGTCTTGTTTTCTTCTTCCCCCCTTTTTTCTCAAGCGGGTCACCCATCCAAATACTAATCGTACTCAACGCTGCTTTACTTAAATGATCGAAGCGAGAACTAATGCTGTAACCGCGCCATGGCTGTTGACGCGTGAAGTTATTCGATATATCTCTCTTATATTAGTGTGGACTGATATCTATATTTTCATATTTTCTTTTTCTTTTTTTATTCTTTCTTATATATATATAATAATAATTATTTTTTTTTTAAGTTATTTTTTTCTTTGAAGTTTTTTTTTGAAGTTATTTTTGAGGTTATTGAGGTTATGTTCATTTTGGTACGGCAAAGAAGTATAACTTCTTACGTGCGTACATAATTACACACACCAGTTTTTTTTATTAAATAAATCTTTTTAACTTGAAAAAAAAAGAGCAGATAAATTGTTGCCGCGATGATCGAAATTATTTTTATTGGTTTTTTTTCTTTTCTTTTTTTTTAAGATAATAATCGTAGCTTAATAATAAAAAATGAGAGAAGAGTGTATGAAATAATAGGATAGGAGAATACACACAACACTCGACGAGATATAGTAATCATCGTTCGTGTTTTCTGCGAAGTTTCATTTCTTTTTCTTCTCCTTCTCCTCCACTTGTTTAATTTTGTCTTTAACTTTCTCATCTTCTTCTTCTATCTTCTTCTTCTATTTTCTTCTTTATCGTAATCGAAGAGAGACAGAGAAAGAAAAAATTGAAGCTGAGTCGAGGGGATAAAATAAAATTGAAAAGAATAAAATTGATATAGAAACAATTATATTAAAGTTGTCGAAGGAAATTTAATGGCCACGGTATTAATCGTTTATTTTTAATAAGTATCATTAGAATTTTCTTTCATAAATCATAACAGAATTTTCCGCGAATATTCTTTAAAATTATATAAAATCTATAAACGGAATAAAAAAAAATGAAAATACTTAAAACTTATCGTATTTTCGTTCTTTTCGTATTCGATCAAATTTCCTTAGACGATACAAGAAAAAAAAAAAAAAAAAGAAAATAATAAAAGTAGTCAAAGAAGAGATCTTACAAAATCCGTACAAAGGCGCTCATTGAAAATTATTTGAATCTCATGGCAAACTGTATGTGTAACAAACGTTGAACTTTGCCTCGTATTATATATACGGTTAAATATAATTTCACTTTAAAACGTCACTGTGTCGAGAGATAGTATGGTTAAAAATAAAATAAAAATACAATATCTTTCTCTCTCTCTCTCTCTGTCACTCACACTTTTTCGATCAAAAAGAAAAAAAATAAGATAAAAGTGTCGTACGCGATCGTTGATGGATGGGTGGGGGCGGCGGGGTGGGAGGAGAACAAAAATGATTCGATGAAAAGTAATTATTCGTAATTTGAAATTTATGTTAATAAAAAAAAAAAAAATATACAAGATTAGTATGCATCTTTATCGATTGATCGCTAACATAAGAGGATGTTTCTCGGTTATTTCTTTACGTCGATGCCAAAATGATAAAATCTATGAATAAATAATCCTCATGGTTGCTCTACGTTTGCATTTAACCTTTGACATACGATCCCTGTTATTGTCTTCATTATTGTTGTTTGTTGTTGACCACCACGGAGACGACCGAAGAGGATTTGTGTGTTATTAATTTCTCCTACTCTCTCTCTCTCTCATTTTCTGTGTATTTCTTTCAACTTTGAACATCAGAATCGTCTTTTACCTCGAGACGTTTACACGTGTAAACATTATTCTTTCAAGTTAGCTTGGGTCTTTCAAAAGAGTAGGTAAGATAAGAGTTATTTCGTCTCGAGTATTTTTCCAACGTAAATACCATTTACTTTTTCATTCCAGTATCTTTAAAATATATATTTACTACCATTTTTATTTTATTTTTTATTTTTTAAACAATTATAATTAATAAACATATATAATATAATAATCGTCTCCTTCGATAGAAATAATTTCATTCATAGGAAATATATATTATTTAATATTCGATATGTAATATATAATAATAATATAATATTCGATTCAATATTTAATATATTAAATAAAAATCTTATTTTAGATTGAAAAGAGAGAGATAGAGATTCACTTGTAATTAGTATTAAATAATAAATAATATCATATTAGCTTTTTTAAGGGATAATAATTTTAGTAAATTAATATTTAATATTCGATAGAGATATATATATAGATATAATAAAATAAATATATTAAAAATAATATAAATATAAAAAATAAAAGAATAAATCTAATAATATTCGATTCAATATTTAAATATATTAAATAAAATCTTATTTTAATTGAAGAGAGAGAGAGAGAGAGAGATAGAGATTCACTTTAAATTAGTATTAAATAAAAATATCATATTAGCTTTTTTAAGGGATAATAATTTTAGTAAAATTATATTTAATAGTCGATATATGTAATATATATAATATTAATATAATAAATATATTAAATAATAAATATAAAATAATAAAAAATAAAATAATATATACTATAATAATATTTAAATATAAATATAAATATATAAATAATAAATATACTAAATATAATAATATAATATTCGATTCAATATTTAATATATTAAATAAAATCTTATTTTAGATTGGAGAGAGAGGAGAGAGAGATTCACTTGTAATTAGTAAATAATAAATAATATTATATTAGCTTTTTAAGGGATAATAATTTTAGTAAATTAATATTTAATATTCGATATATGTAATATATATAATATATAATAATAATAAATATATTAAATAATAAATATAAAATATATAAAATAATAAATATAATAAATATAATAATATAATATTCGATTCAATATTTAATATATTAAATAAAAATCTTATTTTAGATTGAAGAGAGAGAGAGATAGAGATTCACTTTAAATTAGTATTAAATAATAAATAATATCATATTAGCTTTTTTTAAGGGATAATAATTTTAGTAAATTTTTGTAGTCTCTCTCTCTCTCTCTCTCTCTCTCTCTCTCTTTCTGTATAAATCTATCTTTCGATTACATTCTCATGCATAAACGGGATCGTAAACGATGTTAAAATCGTTAACCGTTCGTAAATTTGATTTCATCATGGAAAGAGGAAGTTGATCGTTTCACGCTTGGTAGCGATACTGGATGGTTGGCCTTGCGAGAATATCGCTTTCGTCACCTTTCACATCGTTTGTCGTCGTCCTCGTCATCATAATCATCGTCATCATAGTCATAGTCATCGTCATCGTAGTAGTCGTCGGCATCTTGCATCGTAATTGTTCAAAAGGTGAACTTTGTAATTAGTAAATGCTACAGGGCTAGCACGGATCGATGATGGGAAGTGAACAGGGTTGCTGCGAGTACAAGAGGTTTCAAACCATCCTAGCAAAAGAGAGACAAAGTGTATCCATGTCCTCCTATGTATGTATGTGTGTGTGTGTGTGTGTGAGAGAGAGAGAGAGGTTATAACGGGGAAGTGCCGGCTCACAAATTGCAATGAATCGCAATTAACCTCGATGTTCCGAAGGTATTCTGATATTCGAATTAAACGTTTCCGTACTTCCCGTTTGAAATGAACGGTTCCTCCAATGATAATTTTGATACTTATCTCAGAATCATTCATATACGAAGAGAGAGAGAGAAAGGGATTTTTAAATCTTTCAATTCGATCAATCATTGTAAGTTTATTTTTGACTATTAGATATAAACGTATTTGCAATAATACGTTCGAAAAAATTCTTTAATGGGTTTTCTGTCTATTGTGTTTTATGTTTTTTATTTTTTTTTTTTTTTTTTTCTTTTTTTTACCACACTCCTACGTTACGTCGAATTTTATTTTCATCCCTGCATCATAGCACACACGCGTAGAAGAAAGAATTTGATTTTCTTTGTTGTTTTTCGTTTTTAAATTTTTGTTGATTCGAATGAAACCACGTTTGATGATTTATTTCGAATTCGCGAATTTTTCTTTGATTTTGTTTCGATCGATTAAAACGATCGATCTCATTAAAAGATTTTTCTAGGATTAAGATTCGTATTAGGGGGGGGGGTCTAATGATAATTTGAAAGTACTTGAAAGTACAAAAGCATCAGGAATTGATTCATCTTATTTCGATTTGTAGCAATCGAATGATTGTAGCAGTTGCTTGCAATAATAGCTGCTCCGCTCGGATGAGCTAAAAAGGAAATCGCGAATTTCCCGTACGATATCGTTCATTTCTGCATGCTCATTTTGTTCTAATATTTTATTCACGGAAAATATCTGATCATTTTATATTTTCCTTTTTCTTTTTGAAGTTATACTTCTTTTGGCGCGTTGGGGAAAATGTAATGGGGAGTGATTTTGTTCCGAGCGTCTGGAAAAACGATACCATGAAGTTTGTCAGTATTTACGACGCGCGGCAAAGCGATTTCAAGTATACGGCATGAAGTTGTCTTCTCTTCTTCTTCCCCCTTTTTTCTCAAGCGGGTCACCCATCCAAATACTAATCGTACTCAGCGCTGCTTTACTTAAATGATCGAAGCGAGAACAAATGCTGTAACCGCGCCATGGCTGTTGACGCGTGAAGTTATTCGATATATCTCTCTTATATTTAGCGTGAACTGATATCTATATTTTGATATTTTCTTTTTCTTTTTTTTATTCTTTCTTATATATATATAATAATAATTATTTTTTTTTAAGTTATTTTTTTTCTTTGAAGATTTTTTGAAGTTATTTTTGAGGTTATTGAGGTTATGTTGTTTTGGTACGGCAAGAAGTATAACTTCTTACGTGCGTACATAAGTACACACACCAGTTTTTTTATTCTCTCTTATATATATAATAATAATTATTTTTTTTTAAGTTATTTTTTTTCTTTGAAGTTTTTTTTGAAGTTATTTTTGAAGTTATTGAGGTTATGTTCGTTTTGGTACGGCAAAGAAGTATAACTTCTTACGTGCGTACATAAGTACACACACCAGTTTTTTTCTTTTTCTTTTTTTTTTCATAAGCAATTTGCCACACAAAAGTCGAAAGTTCCATTTGTTTCTTTCACTTTTTAACGAGTTGTTTGGTTACTTTGTTACAGCCTGCAACATATGGGAAAACGTTTGTCCCCGAATATGCCGTCGTCCGAGAATCGGCGATATTCCCAAGTAAGTTTTTTTTCCCAAGGAATTCTAACGAAACGAGATCACGTAAGTTATTTTTTAAAAAGAATAAAATGAACGAATGTTTTATTCGATCAATACTAGGGATTCGTCGAATAGTTTTGTACTTTTCAAAATTTTGTTCAACCCAATTCACGTAGATCGAAAATAAATACGTTTTGTACAAATTTAGTCTTGTCGTTGACGAAATGACATATTCGAACGTAATTCATTATTTTATTCGAATAAACAATTGATTTTCTATACGAATATTGACATCAAATAATATTGGATATTCATTAGAGTTAACTTTATATCATTTTCTTCAAACGGTCAAATAATGTAGACCCGTAGCGTGTGTGTGTGTGTATCTAAAATCCAAATATTATATTTCGTAATTTATATTTTCGTAAAAATCAGATAGGCGAGTTAAATTATGGCACGTAGAGAGATTTGCAAATAAGTGTGTACTCGTGTGAGATTTAGATTTGTCGGAAATAGGATTCCTACAAAAGGATTTAGAAAGCTGTTAAGTCCGATCATCGGATTTTCTACATTTATGGAAACTTACAAAACGTGGAATCCTATTCTTCGTTCGTACGAAATACGTAGGTGCATGCGTGTACGTGTGTACGTGTACGTGTGTGTTATTTCCACGTTATATATGCAATTTCCGTGGGTACATTTACTACCTACGTTGGTTGGTTATACACTTATTTTACGTACGAGAGTAAATGAAATGAGAAAGATTTTTGTCACGATTTCGTACGTGTAATAAAATAAAAGGAACAACACACATATACAGTAATCAGAGAAAAATAGAGGAAAAGAACGCGAGGATGGTTTCGCCGATAAACATCGTCCTTTGAAATTTATCTCGAGATACGACGAACCGTATTCTCAATGGGAGCTTACTTAAGCTCCATTAGCAATCCCGTCACCTTCAAAAGCAGCATCATTTTCGTTTTACAGCTAGCAACCCTACACTTTACCCTTTCCATCATTCCCACCATTTTCACCGTCACCGTTGTCGTTGGAAACTCAACACTCGCGAAAATATCCATCGTTAATATGCCCGCAACCTCGTTAATTTTAGCTCATGCAGCTTATGTTAGTGTTTAAGTGTGTTTTTAAGTAATTCGGCTTTACGATTAAACCGGACGATTACCGGAAGAGGATCATCGTCATTTTTTTTATTTCTTTTTTTTTTTACAAAAGAAATTTTCTCTCTCGTTTCTACTACCCACTCATTTATTTCGATCATCCCTCTTTTTGTTTTTTAATTTTTTTATTATCATTTCGAAGATAAAATATAAATTCATTTTGGTATTATTTCTTTTGCGTAAAGTGATGTTTTTCTTTTGTTTTTCTTTTTTTGTTTTAAAGGTGATGGGCAAATGGTCTGACAAACCCTGACCTTCGATATTAAAATCAACCACAATTGAGCAACGTTTAAAAAGGATTGAGAGATAGATAGATAGATAGATAGATAAACGTGATAGATAGTATGCATGTAAACTAGGAAAGTATGTTTAATTCGTGAGCGAGATAATGCGTAACGACATGCAAATAGATATTTTTAACTCGTTGATACCAAAGGGAATCGATATTTAGTTAAGGGGAGGGGGAGGGAAGGCTAACTCGAAACTGCATGCTGATTAAACGAATCAACTGACCTGTCTCTACTCAGACAGCTTTGTGAAACGTATGAAACATCCGTTTAAATTATTTATATGAAATGTTTGTTTTATTCCAATTCCCCACTAATCTACCACAATTTATGCCTTTATCATTTTATACAAAACAACAAAAATTATTTCATGCTTTTAAAGCTTATACAAAATAAAAAGATAAACTCTCGATTAGTATTCTTTTCGTTTTCTATTCCTAGAATAATTATTCGAATCTTTCTCTCGGATTTTCATTTTTATTTTTACTTATATGAAAAAAATCACATGTACCCACCCGGGGGGATTACAGGTGTATTTAAGGTAAGATCAATTGATCAAAATTTAGGGGACGAAATAAAGAATAAAGAAAAAAGATTTGAATAACAATTGGTGGGGTGGTGGGGGTGGGAGGGGGGGAAGATTGTATTAACGAAAAAATCACGTGTGGGTGGGGTGATACAGGTGTATTTAAGATAAAACGTGTAAGATAAATTGATCAAAATTTAAGAGACGAAATAAAGAAGAAAAAAAAAGATTTGAATAACAATTGGAGGGGGTGGCAGGGGGGGAAGATTGTATTAACGAAAAAATCACGTGTGGGTGGGGTGATTACAGGTGTATTTAAGATAAAACGTGTAAGATAAATTGATCAAAATTTAAGAGACAAAATAAAGAAGAAAGAAAAAAGATTTGAATAACAATTGGAGGGGGTGGCAGGGGGGAAGATTGTATTAACGATTCATCGGATTTATATCGATGAACCCAACAAAAAATCTTGGAAAAATAGTGAAAGATTGAAAGAATAGATGATGAAATAGAATAGAGAGGACAGAGAATTAGATGGTAGATCGATCGATAGTTGCTGTCTCTCATTAAATTATTGAATCTCCTAGGAGGATCCGATCAACGGAAGCATCTTCGTAAACCGCATCTCGAATGTACTCTCGTCCTTGGTGTTACGAGAGACTGATGAATGATGCACTAGGTGATCGATTAATTTCCCTCGACGTTTCTCACAGTGACGATCCTCTTTCTCTCTCACACACACACACACACATACACACATACATATCCAATACGTATATCTATGTATATATTAAACGTGAGCTTTTGATCTTGAAACTTCAACATTTTAGTATACTCTATTATATATATTATATTTTCAAGAAATTTTCTTTAAGACACAACTCGTCTATCATGATTATTATTATTATTATTATTATTATTATTATTATTATTATTATTATTTATTTATTTATTTATTTATTTATTTATTTTCTACTTCATTGGAATAATTATTTTTTAATTCGTTATCAATTCGTATAAATAAAATCAAGTCTAAGTGAATTTAAAAATGAATTTCCTTTTTTTCTTTTTAAATTATTTGAACAACATTTTCTTAAGAAATTTGTGTAATGGTGGTGTAGTGTACGATAAAATGCAAAAGAAATCTTTTAATTGTGAATAAGGAAAATGGGACAGTGTTAATCTGAAAGGAATGAAGAAAGAATGGAAGGGTTGGGAAGGGTTGGAAAGGGTTGGAAAGGAAGGAAGAAAGGAAAAGAAAATGTATAGAGGTTAACCACGTGTACGGAAGATCGTCAGTCTCTGGTTCGCCGAGCTTGCATTGGCTCTTTGCAGAGCTTTCGGTTCGATGGAGCGCATCAAAGAGTGCTTTTCATTTAACGTATCCTTCTATCATGGTTGACCCTTTCTCTCTCACCATGTCTCTGTTGCAGCGTGACAAAAAAGACAATAAAGAAGTGTCTCTCGTGAACTTTTCGAGTACTATGTCGAAATAACCAGGGTTAACTTGTTGGAAAATAATGAAACTTCGAGTGACACACCCACACACACACATAAACACATATATCGAATGGTAACATATTTATATTTGTAGAGAAAATCGTCTATCTTATTTATTCCATTCATTTGTTCAATTTTATTAGATTTTTTATTTCATTTTTATTACATCGCACATTATTATTCAAATTTTGTTTCTATTTTTTTAAGAAAAATATGAAGTCTTGTTTTTTATTGACGATACTTAGAACTTTTCAAGCCAGTCCTCATAAATTCGAAAATTATTTTGTACAGTATCAATTTTATTTGATAATAATAACGGAATATGAATTGAATAACGATGATTGTAGTTGGATCAAAACTAGGATTAATTCAATTATAGTTTCTTTGTGCTAAGTTTAAGAAAGGTTTGTTAGATAATAATAATAATAATAATAATAATAATGAGGGATAAATTTAATATCGATAGTTGACATTTGATCAAATATAGAAACCGTGTTGTGTTGTAAAGTAAATTCGATTAGACGACGTTACAAAAGCGTTAAACACGTTTAGGCTTCTAATTCGTTTCTCGCGTGACTTCCGTGTGAGCTTTACCTTTTTTTTTTATATTTTCAATGTTATCATCGCGTGGATGCATTTATGCGAATGTTGCAGAACGATTTAACAAGATTATTTATTTGGTTGTAAAAGACCCTACCCTTTCGAATGGATTCAAGATTTTCATTCTTGTTTGTTTTTTTCTTCTTTTTTTTTTTTTTTTTAATTATAAATGATACAATTGATTTGTTTTTCTTCCTATATTTTATCGTGTACATCTGGGTTGTATTAATTTAATATAATGCAATTTAATTTAACTAGAAATTGAACGTAATTAATAACAGAATCAAATATTTCACATCGATCTCTCGGTACACGGTCATTTAAATGTTTAATTGTTGATTTGTACATGTTGGTTACGTTTAATGTTGCAACATAAATTCGCAAAATAGACATGAATACATGAATATTTAGAAAGACGTGTAGGTGTATATATATAGAACGTAACACGAATGTATTATATATCGGTTCAAGATCTATATTATTTATAAACTGATTAGTTTCTATTAAAGTTCAGTCGCTAGTGGTAATAGCCTTATTCATTTGATTATCTAATTGATAGAAAATGTTCTTCGTTGTTTTTCTAATTTAACAATGCATAGTTGTTTAACAAATGTCCTGTTTTTTTTTTAAATTATTTGAAGGTATATAAGAAATTCACCAAATATAAGGAAAATCATCTCGAATTGGGAAAAGGGTTAATAAAAAAAGTATGATTAATGATTAAATTAGCATATAATGTATATATAAAAACGACATTTGTTAAACAGTTATGTATTGTTAAAAAAAAATAATAATTAAAATAAATAATAAATAAATTTAAAAAACAACGGCGAACATTTTGATCAATTAAATAATCAATGAAATTTGTAAAAAGAAAAGAAAAATTGATACGTTGCACTACAAATTTCATATATACTTGACGACCTATTATATTATATATTATATATGTGTGTGTGTGTACTTAGGAATATAAGATTGAAACATAAAGGTTCGATGAAGGGTCAAAATGGTTGTTGATCGACAATACTTCGAACATGATACACGTGTCGAACTTTAATGTCGACACGAACAACGGGAAGACGCGTTTGTAGTTGTGATAACTGCTTGTTAAATGATCGCACGAGCACGGTTAGACGATGAGCATGATACGCAATTATTCGATGTCGCCCGTTATAATCAGTAGTCGTTGTCACATGTCAATACGTTTTATTTTTCTTCCTTTTTCTTTTTTCGTCTCGATTCAATTTTCATTTTTATATTCTACATATATATTTTATTATAGATATATATTAATATTTTAGATTATATATAATATATATAATTAATAATATATATAATATTATTTTTACATATTTTTATTTATATTCTATATATATAAAACTATTTTATTTCATTTATATATTTTATTTTCTATTTATTTGTTAATTTTCTCTTTATGGAACGCATAGTAACGAGAATTATTATTTTAAAAAACAAAAATCCGATGGATGAATTTTTTGCGAGAAGTTGAAAAAAGAATATTTCAACTTCAACGCAAAACTATTTCCCTTTTTTGTTCCTTGGTCCATTTAGTCGAGAATTTTCAACGTTATTTCGAGTGGAAGATGAGAAGAGATGATATTCGTCTCTTTGATGTTCTTTTTTTTTTTTCTTTTAATAAAAATACAAAAAAAAAATCAAATAGAAAAGAAAAAGGAAGAGGTAAGTCTAAAGAAGATAGAGGAGACAGAAATTGGAAAGAAAAGAATAGTAGAAGCATCGGTGGAGGTGGTAGTAGTGCTGGTGGTGGTGGTAGTCAGTTTGAAAATGAACTACGCGGATGAGTCCTGTACGGTTGCGGTAACTCGAAATCCGATAATTCGTTCTAATGAATTCCGTAATTCCGAGTAGTAGTTGCTATCCCGGTGGTATATCATGGCTGTTCGATCGATGATAGAATATAATTGGCACGTTGTCCTTTTGAATATGTTTCATGGTACATCATTTACACTAACACACTTCTATACGTTTTACAAATTCGAATACGAAATTGTTACATTTATGAGAGAAAATGATTGACTTTTCGATTCCCCATTACCTTTCTCTAATTTCAATTATTTTTCATCATTATTTTTACCGTTAAATGTTATTTTTATTTTTAAATTGTATATATATATAATCTTAGATAATTTAATCTTAACGGTTTGTCCAAAGTGCACTTGGAAGTTTTCAAACGAAACTTTACTGTGCTAATTTTAATATTCGCTTAAAAGGTTAGTACAATAAGCATAAGTACTTTTTTAATTGACATTTAGAATTTTCTTAAATATTACTTTATAATATATTCGTTGTTTGTTTGTTTGTTTTTTCTTCTTATTTTTAACTTAAATTTAATATAATTTAAAAAAGAAAATTCACTCATACACACACACACAATAGAACGTAACGTGTTAAATAATATTTTTTGTACAATTTTTAATTAATTATTAATACGTCCTATGTCACGTTTCAGTCAGTCAATTAAACGTAACTTGTCAGTAAACGTATTAACACATACACACACCCACACAAACATATATATATTAGATAAGATCGTGCGAAAGTTATGATCTCAATTTTATCTCTAATTCCAAGATTGTTTATGATTGTTCTCGGAAAGATACGAAGAAATAATGGAATAAAAAAAAAAGGGGGGAAAAAAAATTAGAGAAAAAGAAGAAGAAAAATAAGAAGAAGAATGATTAGATGGTTGAAAATATATATAATCTGTCTGTCTTATATCACGTTGAGTTCAACATTGATCGTAAGGTTGTGATGACGACACGTTAAAATACCGCGATGACGTTAATAATTACCAGAAGGCGTCGGTGATGGTGGTTTTCTTGCTCGGAAACATCTGCCAACGTTTTGTCGTACATTTATGTAAATGAGAAAGCCGTATCAACGTTACATTCAATTTCTGCGAGATTATTCCACACTTTAAATAACACAGGTGATCTTTCATCTCTCTCTCTCTCTCTCACTCTTCGTTTTTTTATTCCATCGTTTAGATTTTAAAGCGTGTAATTAAAGTGACAACAGCATCCCATTATTAATCGATCATAACGTGTTTTCATTTATAATGGTGTAAGAAAAAATTGTCTTATTAAATTATATTACGAAGAAATGTTTATTTTAGAATAATATTTATACTCAAATCAAATTTACAATATTTGATCGCATCGTGGAATCTATATTCCAATAAAACTATCTTGCATGGGGGGTAAAGAGATTTTTATCGATAAAATAGAAAGAAAAAAAATAAGATAAAAGAAAAATAATAATAATAATAATAATAAGAAGAAGAATATGAAGAAGAAGAAGAAGAATGTGAACGATTCAAGAAGAAAATCCTTCTTTTTCTTGAATTATGGATAAGATTTGAAAACAGCTTCCTCCTTGCATCGAGGACACGATGAGATTTTTATCGATGGAAATTTGTTGATAAATTGTCCTTTTAAAATGATAGAGGTTGGTGGTGGTGGTGGGGGAGGAGGGGCTGGGGTGAAGAGAAAAAGAAGAAAAAAATCCATTTACCTTGAGTAGCACTTCTGGGAGTCAATTTAAAACAGCTTCATTGAATAGAAAATGACAGTGGTAAGCGCATTAATTGTGGTACATAAATCTAAGTGGCATCTTGCCAAGAGTAATGCTACCAGTAGATTTTCTTCTTCTTCTTCTTCTTTTTCTTTTTCTTCTTTTTCTTCGTTCGTTCGTTTTTTCGTTCTTCTTTTTGAAAAAAAAAATATGTTACAATAGTTTCTTGGCTCATCGAAGTATCCTCTCTCTCTCTCTAAAAATGCATTCGAGTGTGTTACACAAAATGTTTCGGAAAAGAGAACAAAAAGTATACATGGATGAGAAAAGGATTATAAACAAAGAAAGAAAAAAGAAAAAGAATAGGAAGAGAAAGGATGTTTAAGATAAATGAGATAGGAAATCTCTTATTTCTTTTTCCATTTTCATGAGTTCGCGGAAATGTACTTTTACATGTGCACGTACTTCGATTAATGTTTTACCAAATTAAATGTTTCATGTTCACGTAAGAATACATTGATTTTATTCTTAGTATATTTTGAAAATATATCTTATATCTATAAAATAGATTATTTTTATAATAGTATTTTGTTTATTGTGGTCAATGAATAATTCTGAATAGTCGGGAAATAAAAAAGTACAAATAAATCAATGAAAAAAATGACAACATTTAGAAATCGTCAAACAAATTCGAATCTCTTTCTTTTTATCATAAAATATTTCCAATGTTCAATGTTTAGAAAAATATTAGAAATTCATCCCTTTCAACAATAATAACGTGGAATTTCACTTTTGTTTATTGTGGTCAATGAATAATTCTGAATCGTCGGAAAATTAAAAAGTACAAATAAAACAATGAAAAAAATGACAACATTTAGAAATCGTCAAATCTCTTTCTTTTTTATCATAAAATATTTCCAATGTTCAATGTTTAAAAAAATATTAGAAATTCATCCCTTTCAACAATAATAACGTGAAATTTTTCACTTCGCGTTTTGTCATGCGTTCCTATGAATTACATTGCTATATCGCGTGTTATGATCCGTTTCTCGGTAATTGTTTTTCTGCTATCGCACCGTCAGACGAACAAAAAAACTAGTCGTTCGCATGATATCGTACAAATGATTACAACAAATAATATCATTTCTTTTCTTTTTTTTCTTTTCTTGATCACTCGCTTTATTACTTCTAACGAATGAATTTGTCAAATTGGAAAAGGGAGAAAGAAAAAGAGAAAAATCTAATCGAAAGAGTATTAACGACGAACCTTTTGTTCGTTTGTCTGTTGCATTAATATATTTTGTTTAATTGGAAATAATAATTAATAAGTAAATATACTTTTTACGATTACAATATAACAATTCTATAGAATTTAACGATTTCAATTTATAAATAATATCTATTACAATTAGACTGAAAAAAAAAGAAGAAATCAATCCCTATTTTATTGTTCGTTTGTCTGTTGCATTAATTTGTTTAATTTGAAAATAATAATTAATAAGTAAATATACTTTTTACGATTACAATATAACAATTCTATAGAATTTAACGATTTCAATTTATAAATAATATCTATTACAATTAGACTGAAAAAAAAGAAGAAATCAATCCCTATTTTGATTGTGTCGTTTGTCTGTTGCATTAATTTGTTTAATTTGAATAATAATTATAAGTAAATATTTTTACGATTACAAATAACAATTCTATAGAATTAAACGATTTCAATTTATAAATAATATCTATTACAATTAGACTGAAAAAAAAGAAGAAATCAATCCTATTTTATTGTTCGTTTGTCTGTTGCATTAATTTGTTAATTGGAAATAATAATTAATTAAAGTAAATATACTTTTTACGATTACAATAACAATTCTATAGAATTTAACGATTCAATTATAAATAATATCTATTACAATTAGACTGAAAAAAAAGAAGAAATCAATCCCTATTTTATTGTTCGTTTTCTGTTGCATTAATTTGTTTAATTTGAAATAATAATAATAAATAAGTAATATACTTTTTACGATTACAATAACAATTCTATAGAATTTAACGATTTCAATTTATAAATAATATCTATTACAATTAGACTGAAAAAAAGAAGAAATCAATCCCTATTTTATTGTTCGTTTGTCTGTTGCATTAATTTGTTTAATTTGTAAATAATTAATAATAACAATATAGAATTAACGATTTCAATTTATAAATAATCTATTACAATTAGACTGAAAAAAAGAAGAAATCAATCCCTATTTTATTGTTCGTTGTTTGTTGCATTAATTTGTTTAATTGGAATAATAATTAATAAGTAAATATACTTTTTACGATTACAATATAACAATTCTATAGATTTTAACGATTTCAATTTATAAATAATATCTATTACATTTAGACTGAAAAAAAAGAAGAAATCAATCCCTATTTTATTGTTTGTTTGTCTGTTGCATTAATTTGTTTAATTTGAAATAATAATTAATAAGTAAATATACTTTTTACGATTACAATATAACAATTCTATAGATTTTAACGATTTCAATTTATAAATAATATCTATTACAATTAGACTGAAAAAAAGAAGAAATCAATCCCTATTTTATTGTTTGTTTGTATGTTGCATTAATTTGTTTAATTTGAAATAATAATTAATAAGTAAATATACTTTTTACGATTACAATAACAATTCTATAGAATTTAACGATTTCAATTTATAAATAATATCTATTACAATTAGACTGATACGTCATCTTCGTTTCTTTCTTAGCAAAAGGTTACAAAAAAAAAGAAGAAATCAATCCCTATTTTATAACTATCATTATGTTCGTATTTCAAAAATGATCATATTGGTTCGCTTTTTCGAAACGTTGGTTTAAAGAGGAACGATTGAAAATATTCCACGGAGTAGTTCTTCGACATTATCATTTAACGTGCCATATCCAATCGGGTGAGCTTTGTCACTTCGTTGATCTGCAATCTTATCGAAACGAACGTAACACATAAAGGAAGCAATAAACATATAAGTAAGAGTTGGACGAATAAAAAAAAGAAAAATAAAAATAAAAATAAAAAGAAAGAAAGAGAAAGAGAGAGAGAGAGAGAAGAAAGAAAGAGATGGGGAGGGGGTAAGACAAGATAGGATGAGATGGATGGGGTGGGGAGTAGATGGTAGTAGTGGTGGTGATGGTGGTGGTGGTAGTAGAAGTGGTAAAGCATGCGGACGGTCCAAACTCCGTATACGTTACGGAGTACCGAAGTAGTGAACACCGGTAGATGCTGAGTCCTGCTGAACCCTGACAAGACCCTGACGCAACCCTGACGCAACCCTGACAAGACCCGGAAGCAGTAAGTAACGCGATCTAATTTAATTTATATTTTTTAAACATCTTTTTCTTTTCGATAATTCATTAAATAATTAACTAAAATGTATAAATACATATTCATTTTTTTTTTTTTTGTATATTTTTAATACGACACGCACCGACGTTGTTTGGCGTCCTTGAAACGATTGAAATTAATTTTGCGTTCTTATAGTTGTTTTTAACGATTCGAGCAAGCTACTTTGTAATTTATTTTTTATCTATGTTATTTAACAGACACTCGGTATTATTACATCTTAATAACATTTTTAGATAGTTTTGAAATCATTGAAATTTATTTCGAATACGAATACGCCCAGGGTTCGAGAATTTTCAAAATAATAATATCATTTGATATGTTTTTAAAAGAACTGACACTCGCGTTGAGTTTTAATATTTGAAAATGATTATTTTGTTTTTTTTTTTTCTTTTTTTATTGGATCGAGATATTATACATCATAGCATCGTGAAATGTTATTTGTTTTTTTATACTTCACGTTTTTCTCATGTGACGCGTTAATGATCGTAAATTGAGCAGACTCGATAAACTTGTGTTGGTAGTTATAATCGATTATTAATCTAATCGCACGAATGAGAAAGTCTCGACGCCGAGAGTTCAAGTCGGCCGATGACCCGGTCAAAGATGGAAACGACACTAAGGGACGAATAAATTATCAAACTTGTTGAATTATTAATGTAAAGGGAAGAAATTTCGAGAGGGGAGTTTTTCTCCCCTCGATATTATTCCCCCCTCCCGCCCTCACCCCCATATCGTCATAGTCATAGTCATAGTCGTCGTTTTATCTGAATCTTATTCGACAAATTATTATTAATTATCTAAAAGAGAAAGAAAAAACCATGCAAATGGGGGCTGGGGCTGGGGCGGGGAGGGGATTAAACAAATAATTTCTATCGATAAAAATACAAAATACAAATATCAGATCCGTGAAAAGTAACGTGCGTAACGTTTACTCGACATGACATAAAAAAAAAAAAAAAAAATAACAGAAAAAGAAAAGCTTTCAGTGTCGATTGATTTCATCAGTCAAGAGTTAGAGAAAATATTTATATAAAAAAGAAAAAAAAAAACATGATTTTTCCTATACATCTAAAAAGGATAATGTTATTGTTCTTCGCCAATTTGTTTTGAAGTTTCGGTAATTCAAGTGCTCGGCTCTTAGGGAACAAAGTTCACGAGATGAAGAAGGATAAGACAGATAGAGAAATAAATAAAGAAATTGAATGAGGAGGAGGAGGAGGAGGAAGGGGAAATAGATGTTAAAGAAAAAGAAAGAGAATGAAATAAAGGAGGGGGTGGTAGGGTAGGGGGAGGTTGTTAGAACGAAGACAAAGTGCTGGCAGAAAGACGAGAAGTTTGCTCGTCGATTAAGCTTCCGCACTGCGTTTGTGGATTTTCGAATTACGTGCCAAGCTCGAGGTTGTGTTGAAGGACGAAAGGAAGAAGAAGAAGAAGAAGAAGAGGAAGAAGAGGAAGAGAAAGAAGAGGATCCAGTTAGTATCCTCTTTATCGTTCGCATCGTGCATTTATACATCCTCCCCCGCTTTTTTCGTTTCATTTTTAATGTCCAGGAGACGAATGTATCTTAGCGAGGTGCAACGGTAAGATATTATTAAAAAAGCAACAACTATTAGAATCAAATAAAATCTATTATATATTTTAATAATTAATATAAGAATTAATAATATAATATTATTTATTGATGAAACATTAAGATAACGTTGGATTAACGTTCGCTGTTTTTATTGCATTTATAAACAACTCTCTTTTTATCTTTTTTTTTTTTTTTTAACCAATTTAATTGATTATTTTGTGTCAACGATAAATTAATTTGATAATTATATTTTGTTTTTTATTTTTTTATTTATTATTATTATTTTATAATGTAAAACGAGAATTTATTTATTTATTTGTTTTTGTTTCTTCTTCTTCTTCTTTTTCTTCATTTCCTTTTCGCAAATTTCTAGAATCATGTTATAATATAATCTTATTTGAATAATCTCTCGTAAGATTTAATTATACAATTACCGTAATAATAAGTTATAAATATTATTATATATAACGATTATTTAATATTAATTTGTTTTTGGTTGCTTTTGTTTTCCTTTTTTATTTATTATTATTATTTTAGAATGTAAACCGAGAATTTATTTATTTATTTGTTTTTGTTTCTTCTTCTTCTTCTTCTTTTCCTTCTTGCAAATTTCTAGAATCAAGTTATAATATAATCTTATTTGAATAATCTCTCGTGCGAGATTTGATTATACAATTACCGTAATAATAAGTTATAAATATTATTATATATATATATATATATAAAGATTATTTAATATCAATTGTTTTTATTCATTTTACAAATAAGACCGATACATCCGTTTTGATATGTGGAAAAATATTACGTTTTTCGTTCAGAGATGGGAAAATATTATAATGTTTCTTTTTTTTTCTTTCTCTCTCTCTCTCTTCTTTCTATTTTTTTCTTTTTTTTTAAATGATAACGTCCGAGTATTAAAATTGATATAAGACGAATAAGAGGAGTACTATCTTTAGCATAAACCAACTCTCTCGTCATAGCTTTTAGCGATACAGAAGTAGAACTTATTCGTGTTTACCAGAACGGATGTGGTGTTGGTGGCCGTCGGTTGCAGTATGTCGATTCTCGTCAGATTGTACGTTGTACCCTTGGCTCTATGATTTATATTTGCACTACAAGAGATAATAATTCGTAATTGCGCAAAGTAATGTAATATCTTGTAACGTTAGTCTGATTCTTATTATTAGATTATCATGGCCAGACATGATTCCCTGGAATATCGTTCCCATTGATATTATTGCATTCATAAATAACTCTCTGTGTCTCTTAACTATTGTGTCTATTGTGTTCCGATTAAATATAAATTATGTATTTTATTTAATCGGAACGAAATCTCATTATTTATTAATCGGTAATATATATTGTATTTTTTTCTTTTTATATTAAATATTATGAAGCTTTAGATAAACACGCGTAAAGTGAACTAATAAACATATAACATTTTTTCTATATTTTATATGCATATAAATTAATTGAAATTTTATTTGAAATTTGTTCTATAAAATTGAATTATGTCGTATGATACAAAAGTTTAGTTTTATATTATACAAGGAAAAGAAAAGAAAGAAATAAATTTGTCGATTAACTTATTAACAAAATGAGTTGACATTGTTGATACGCATTCGTACGTGTAATCATTTAGCGAATGGAATGAATTTGATGAAATGAAGATGAGTGATGGTGGATAAGGAGAGGTGGAATATGAGGGGGGAAGGGGGTAGAAGGGATAGACGATAAATAATGTAAATATATAGAAATTATTTGGCGAATATATGAACGGATATCGATTGTTCAAAATTCTACTTGTGAATTGCAATACTCATTAACCAATTAATATGTATATTCGTGGTAGTAAATGATTATTCCTTGAAATTCGCTAGAACGTTTTCGATTAATAACTTTGCGTTTCCATTTTCATGCACTTTAACCTTTAACAAAGATATCAACAATATTTTATGTCACATTTTATTTTATACGTTGGTCTCTCCGTGTAAATATGTGTACGCACACACGCACATATGTGCGTTTATTGCGTAGATGAATGCTTTTCGGAATCATTCGTTTGTCGTATTAGCAGTCGACTAGCAATCAGATTAATTTTGATCGTAGAACGAAACGATGCGAACGATGAATAATTATTACGAGAGGTAGTAAATGTTACGAATATTCATTTTCGCAAATGTATATTTTGAATATATTATTATTTTATATTTATTCGTATGAGTGAAATATTATCAAATATTTATCAAATATTAAATAATTAACGTCATATTTGTATTTAACAATTTTATTCCAATTTTTGTTTTTTTCTTGTTTCTTCCATTAATCGGTAGAAAGAAAGAAAGAAAGAAAGAAAGAAATCGCATTCCGATTCTGATTCCGATATCTCGTAAACTGTTCATCGAAATTTACGAGTTCTCTTTCGATAGATAGATAGATCGATTGATCGATAGATTGATCCAAATAGAAAAAAAGAATTCAACAATTCTCGTAATTCTTTTCTACATTCTCTTTCTTCTTCTTCTTCTTCTTCTTCTTTTTCTTTTTCTTTTTCTTCCATGAAAAGCACGTTAATCAATGTACCGATTATCTCGTCGATTTCTACATTCTTCTCGGATTTTTTACTACGAGCAGTATCATCCCCTTTTCTGGGGATGTTTTACGTTCGTTTCGAGCCAAGAGGACAAAATTCTTTCGACGTTAACGACATCCCCCGACCACCCCTCCCCCCTTGCTTTTATACGAGGGAGAAACTAAAAAAGAAAAAAGTAAAAAAACTGATTAAATTTTCATATTACAAAATGTAGATCAAAAATGTAACGACAGAAGGATAAGTTATTTCGTACAAAATTCTTGGAAGATCAACAAAAAATTCATTTATGTTAACCTTTTTCCAACACCACCACCACCCCCACCCCTTTTCGATAACAAAATGATCAAACGTTTGTATTTAAAAAATTCATTACAATTTGTAATTGGAAGAAACATATGTTTTGAAAGATGAAAGAAAAAGATTTTCATAAATGAATTTTTGATTTGGTATCGTTAACCAAGGATAATACCACCCTTTGTATGTATGCGTGTATCATGAAAAATCAATTCCCAATGGGCAACTTTTAGGAATGTCATAAAGAAGCGAGAATTTATGCTATGACATAAAAAAAACGAAGCATAGTTATGTTCACTCCCGTGAGGGTCTTTCGTTTTTTTTTTTTTTTTCTTCGAGAGAGATAGAAGAATTTCTTTACGTTAGTGGCGAGTACTTATATACGCACGCACACGCACACGCACACGCGCACTATGCACATCTTAAGTATGGATTTCACCCTTACGAGTAGCACTTTCCTCGTGTATCTACGAAAATGGTCGTTTCTTTTGACATTGGATATTTATGACAATACGATACGATGAGAAAAAGAGAGAGCGAGAGAGAGAGAGAGAGAGAGAGAGGATTATCGTTTTTATTCCTCGTTTCGTCAAATTTCTCATACATTTCTCATACGTAAATTATTTTTCCTTTTTAATTTAATTTTTACAAATTTGTATTCTTTTATCTCTGTATAATTGTATGCGATATATTTCTTATCATCTTTTATCAAATTTTTCCCATAAATATAAATGATAATCTATTGAAATTATATTATAATTAATTTATTTTATTTAATATTTAATATTAATATATATATATA